>NC_064292.1:6400256-6601258 GCF_019186545.1 Solanum stenotomum
AATCACTCCGACTCTTGAGTCTTCCCCTTTCGTTAGGCTTCCAAATCAATGCAATCTATTCAAATAATTAATCACAATCAATTTTCAAAACTAACAACAACCATATTACTATAGGTCTAGCCTAGACCCAAAAACTTACACAAACCTAAAATCAAGTTCCTAAATTTTGATGTCAATTATCATGTCAACCCTCATACTTCCAAATTTCAGGTATAGGGTTAAGTTTCCATTCTCCAATTCCACAACTCTAATGATATTTATATAATACAATGTCCTTATTATTTAATTTCTTATCTCAATATATATAAAACTTGAATCGTGATATGATATTGTATAATAAAAATTCAACCACGAAAGATAAATATATACCAGCTATCATATATCTAGACCCGTAACTATAGAATACTATGCACAAGTAAAATCCTTTGTCATTAATCCAATACCACCCATCATGCTCTTCCAATCATTATCCTATAATCCTAAGAGTAATTACTCGATCATCAGCCATGGAATTTGTCTCCAACTTTTTAATAACATCAACAATAGCAAAAGAAGGGGAAAACGACAAAAATGTACTCGTTCACAATTATGCAACCGGTGTAACCTCATTACCCTTCAATCAAACATATAATAATAAATTTCTACATCTACATTATTTTATAATTATTACAAGAGATAATTACTTAACAATTTAACATACCCAATTCAATAACCCCCTGTTGCAGAGAAACCCATTTTTTTCCAATTTCAAATCTCTATTCAACTATAAATTAAAAATATTAATTCTCTCCTCCCTCACTCAATTAGTATATGTAAAAGTAATATTGAAGCTTGATTAAGCTTTTTACCTGGAGAAGTTTTTTATCAATTATGTCGGCGTCAAAGTTGAGTTCTCTCACACAATAGTTTCAGCCGCAACTAATTGTATTGGGATAAAATAATAATAACCTCCCTTTAATTTAATTCAATTTTTACATACTAACTAAATCATGGGTTTGACCCATTAACCACAAATTAAATAAATTACTTAAAAATTATCCCATTAATTATATAATTTTAACTAAAAGAGAGTAATTAAAATTTCTATTTAAATTTACGGAAAGGGTATTTTGTGAAAGAGAGAGGACTAGTTCTCAGAATGACCTTACGGGTCATTACATATTATTTCTCGTCTTTCCAACCATAATAGTAGTCATATAGTTACCTATTTTATATATATATATATACTAAGCCACAATGCAAAGATTTTTATAGTATTTTTAGTTACATTGTAACTATTTTGTTAGTTTTCAACCAAAAGGAGTACTTCTTTTAAATAATAAATATGTCATTGTATGATCTATTTATTACTCATTCCTTTTGAATTTGTTAATTTTATTTTGATCTAACACATAGTTTACGAAAGTAAATGAGATTTTGAGAAAAAACATTAAGTGATACTTGAAGTTGTCCCAGATTTTCAAAAAGACACCTTAACTTTGCGTGCGTCCTATTACCCCACAAAACTTTCAAAATCACAATAAATACACATTTTTTACACAATATTTCCACTTTGGACAAAAATATCCTTCGAATGTGCAATTTCTTAAAAACAAAAAGTCGGACCCATTATTGATGTATTGAAGGATGCTTTGGTAATTTAGCTATGATGAATTCGTTTTGTTTGTTTCTTTTAAATTTATTTTACTATACTAAATAATTGTATAAAATATTATAAATCACGATAATTAATTACTTAAATATTTAAAAGATATAAAAATATATAAAAGATCTGATTGACTCTTCAAATTTTACCGGTGACACATAAATTGGGACAAATGAAATAATATATATTATTTGAAAATTTCTTAGAAAGTACTATAAATTACAGTAATTAACAGCTAGAAATATTTCAAAGACAAAAAAAATTGATTGAATCTCAAAATTTTTTTAGTACTACATAAATTGAGAAAGAAGAAATGACCTCTATTATTTGAAAATGGCGTAAAAGTATTACAAATCATACAATAAGAATTAACAATTTAAAATTTTAAAAGACTTTAATGCTTTATACTTATTCTATTTCCACTTTGGACAAAAATATCCTCCCAATATGCATATTTTTTTAAACAAAAAGTGGGACCCATTATTGATGTATTCAAGGATGCTTTGGTAATTTTCCTATGATGAATTCGTTTTGTTTGTTGTTTAATTTTTTTAAAATAATTGTATAAAATATTATAAATCACAATAATTATTTACTTAAATATTCAAAAGATATAAAAATATGTAAAAGATCTGATTAACTCTTCAAATTTTATCGGTGACACATAAATTGGACAAATGAAATAATATATATTATTTGAAAATTACTTAGAAAGTACAATAATTTACAGTAATTAACAATAGAATATTTTTAAAGACAAAAAAAAATTGATTGAATCTCGAAATTTTATTAGTACCACATAAATTGAGAAAGAAGAAATAACCTTTATTATTTCAAAATTGCGTAAAAGATATTACAAATCATTCAACAATAATTAGCAATTTAGAATGTTAAAAGACATAAAAAAACTTTTACCATAGTTAACAATAATTAAAAATTTAAACTATTTTAAATTAATATTAAAGTTTGATTAACTCTTTAATTTTGTCTTTGTCACATAAATTGAAACAAAAAATAATACATATTGGACCCGTGCTAGCACGGATTCCGATGTCTAGTATATATATATATATATATATATATATTAATTTTCTAACTCTTATTTTCTCACTTTTTTAGTATTTTTTCTATCTATGTAAAAGATAGTTCTCTCTTTCCTTTTGACTATGCAAATTCGATTTCACCTTTCTTAAAATTGCTTCTTTCTATGTAAAAATATTCACTAATTTAACTATACCAACACATATACCACATACACATACACCAAACAATTTAACTACACCAACGCATATACCACAAATTAATATAATATATATCTTTAATTGCAATAAACATATATGAGAAACCACTATAATATTTAATTTTCACTAAAAAGATCATTTGTATTATAAAGAAAAACAATTTTTTGACTAGATAGAATATATACGTAATAGATAATCATTTTTTGTCTATTTAGATTTTACAAAATCATTTATAAATTTAGTGTATAATTACATATAGTTACCACTTGTGTATCACATACTACAAGTGATTTTAGATCTCTTGAATTTCACTTCATTAAATTTCTTCTTATTATCATTATTTGATAGTCTTTTTGCATCTGGTAGTAACACCATCTAGTTCTGTTCACACCTAATTGAAAAGCAATAGCATTGATTAAGCCTTTGTATTTTGTGTTCGCATCATATATCACTTTTTCAATCTTGAATTCATATACTTTCCAGCGTTACATTTTAATGTAGTTATTTGTTTCTAACAGAATCTCATGTACTGTAGACTAGCCGTATTTGGAGGGTCATAATTATTTTATTTTTGAATGGTAACATTAAAATCTATATTTATTGGACTTTATGTAACAACTTAGATATCTAAAATCTTAACAAAGGCACTAAACATAGTAAATGATTATATAGCTTTTGCAAAACACAAGGTAACTATACATAACAACTTTCTTCAAACAATTGTGAAAAAAGGGGAAGAAGATATTAGAGGAAACTCTTGAGAAGAAGGAAATGGAGAACCTCTTCAATGAACTTTTCAAGGGAAACAAACTCTTCAATGAACTTTTCAAGGGAAACAAACTCTTCAATGAAAGTAAATGTTGGGGAAATAAAGGGTTTGTTAAAGTTAATTGTTGTTAAGAGGGTTCAACTTGAACAAAGGAAGATACAAGTTAATGAGATTGTTGCTAATAACAATGTTGGAGAAGAAAATAATGTTGGACATCCTTAGAATGTTGATTGTGTATTTAATGCTGTTTATTTTTCTCATCACTTATTTTGTCTTCTTGTCTTTTAATTACATTTTCTAGTTACATGTTTGTTGCTCATTGTTCATCTTTTCATGTTATTGTCGTTATTTTAGTGATATATAAACGATATTTTATTAAAATCCAGTTGAATTACTACCAAAAAATCTTAAATTGTTTTACATTTCCTTTTGAATGGGTGTAACTTTTGAAATTTGCTATTTTTTTATTATTAAGTTACAATTATATATACACTAGTTCTGGGAACGTGAGTTTCATGTTTATCCCAAAATATTTCATGTAAATTCTGTATTGCAAATGACATATTTTATCCTCTTCAAATCTATTGGTATTTACTAAAAAAAATCACCTTTTTTACGATAGAAAATACATATTCCTAATAAAAAGAGTAGATTCTTAATTATAAAATTGATTAAAGGCGCATAAAGTAAAAATAACCAGCTATTGTGAAAATACAATATTCAAATGAGGATACTAAAATACCACATGCTAGGCTAATGTATATAAAGCAATAAATCACTGTAAATTCTCAATAATAATAACAAAACAATAGAAAGTTGTACAACAGCAACAAATAAGAAACATAAACACTAAACAAAACAAATAAAAAGGGACAAGCTAAGAGAAGAGAGCTCAGAAAATTTTATATTAAATAAAAAAATTTGAAAAAATTAAAATATAATTTTATATTAAATAAAAAAAATTGAAAAAATAAAATCTTATATCACATGAAAATTATATAAAGTAAGTATTTGGGAAAAAGAAAGAAAGGATTTATATTATGAAATAAGAATGAAATAGAAATAATAATAATAATAATATAATATTAAGGAGAGAGAAAAAAAAAATCTTTTTTTAGAGAGTAAAATAGAGAATTGAATTGGAGTTGATTATCTGAAAAAATAGAAAACTCTATATTTGGAGAGTAAAATAGAGTTCAAGGTTGGAGATTCCCTAAGTGTGTATAATAGTATATCAAATGTCATTATTTATAGGATACAATTGAGGAACACAAAAAGTTGTCATGAATATGACATTAATCCATTTGAGATCATAAATGAGAATGAGAGATGAGATTAAAAACCACCATGAATATAATTAGTGGGAGTAAAATGTATTCATATAATGGAGAGTTGGGAGTAATAAAATTTATGGTAATATACTTCACACATTAATACAAATATTCATATATATAAAAAGAATATAATATAAGTTTGTATGATTTTTTTTCTTTTTGTGAAAGGACAAACATAACCCATTCATATTTTCGATTAGACTATGAACAAAAAAAAAATCATTAGTTTACTCCAACATGAAATTAATACAAAGAATATATATTCAAGATATTTTATGACGGTTAATTCATGTACTAATATAATGATTTACTATTTAATATTTAATTTATTAAATAATTTATAACATTTAAATTTAATATAAAAATAAAATCGTAATTTAACTTTTGCCTAAAATTCTCACTTTTAATATAATATGATATACTGAAGAAAAAAAAGAGTATAATATGATATGATTTATTATCCATGCAAAATACAATATAGAGTTAATGCGACTTTTGAAATGTTATTGATCGTAAATTATTGAATATCTAATCTAACAAGAAGCACTATTAATGCTATTGATCTAAGTAATTTATTAAGTAGTTAATAAAATATCATTTCCTTAATTTAAATCTTAGTTTAATATATTGACAAATGCACATGCTTAGTTAGACATTTCTTTCTATAGATTAAAAATCAAAATCCTTAACTTAAAAAATAAATTATTTAAATATCTTCCTTTTTAATTAACTTATATTCCTTATTTAATTTGATTTAAGAAAAAACATTCATCCAACAAAAGATAATGTTTCTTGATTTGTTCATAACAAAAGGTTGTTTCTATGATATACTAAAATTCAATCTGTTTAATTATGGTTTAAGATTTAATTTTCTTTGTTCGATCTTTCAGGGTGATCCAGTCATTTGGGATTGAAACTTTCATGTTGGAGGTCTCAAGTTTGCCTTCTGGGTCGAGCTCGCTGCACCGGATTTGTCCAGTGCAGGTTACCTCTCCTATGTGATTTGCAAGTTATTGCATAGAAGCGGGTTTTACCCTGTGCGCACCCAAATGGTAGCGACTGTGGGTTTCCCTTGTCATAAAAAAAATGTTCATCTTTTCAAAATTAATTTTAAGTACCTAATAATATATTAATATTGTTATCTATATAACATATAAGTTTTTTTATTTTTTATTTTTTATTTAAAAAGAAAAATTTAAAAATATTTTAACACAAACTTTGGCTTCTTTAGCCAGGAACAAATTATCCACTACTTAAGTGCCCGTTTGGATTGACTTATTTTAGGTGCTTTTAAGCCAAAATAGTTTTTAAACAGTTTTGAAATATTTTGATAAAGTTAAAAAGTGCTTATAAGTACTTATTTTAAAGTCAAAATAACAAAAATAAATCAAAAGTCATAAGTTAGAGCCCGTTTGGATTGACTTAAAAAGAGTAACTTTTTAAAGTGCTGGAACTTATTTTTTAAAAAATAAGTAGTTATGTGTTTGGATAAAAGTGTTGCAGTTGAAAAAAAAGTTGTTGATGTGTTTGGCAAATAAGTGCTGGTAAACACTTTTTTTTATCAAAATGTCTGAAATACCCTTTAAGTTGTTAATATGATGAAAAGTTGATTAATTTAAGGTTTTTATACTTTTAAAAAAATTAAAACAAAATTAATTTATATTTTACATCCATAAGTAATAATATTTTCCTATCATTCACATATTTCTTTACCACCACAAATTATTTATTAGAGGAATAATAATAATAATAATAATAATGATAATAATAAAATAATAATAATAATAAAATAATAATAAAATAATAATAATAATGATAACAAAATAATAATAATGATAATAATAAAATAATTTTAAAAAAAATAATAATAAAAAATAATAATAAAATAATAAAAATAATAATAAAATCTAATATAATAATAATAATAATAATAATAATAATAATAATAATAATAATAATAATAATTCAATATGGGCAATTTGGAAATTGTATAAAAGAATTAAGGGCAAAAAGGTAATATACTTGGTCAACATAAAAAGACATTTAAGTTAAAAAAAAAAAAAAAGCTCTCCTCACCTAACTTTTAGCTTTTGGCTTAAAATAAATCATTCTTGACTTAAAATAAGTCACTTTGATAATTGTCAACACTCAACACTCTAATAAGTCAAAAACTGACTTTTAAGCCAGTTTGACCAGCTTAAAAGCCCATCCAAACAGGCTCTTAGAAATCCTAACTTATGGCTTTTGGCTTATAAGTCATAAGCCAAAAGTCAATCCAAACAGGCTCGAATTATTATCTTCCCTCAATATAAAATAAAAATAACATGACAATTCAAGATAATTAAACATGGAATAAAACATGAAATAAATCACATTCTAAAATTATTCAGGATACTAATTATCTCTTATCCCTCGTACCAAACTCGGGGTTTAGCATATTCCCTATATTTTCATCAATTTGGTTTTGTGTTTTTTCTTTTTTTGGCATTTTTCTTTCGATTCCGAAATCTGGTAATTTATTTTTTCTCTTCTCACCCTTTTGAGTTTCTTGCTTAATGAAGTACTTAGACATGATAGAGTAATGAATCTTGCACTGAATGCAGAATTTTTATAGCTTAAAAGTGTATTGACAGAGCTTGTTAACACTAAATTCCATGTATTGGGGTGGTAGTTTAGCTTCATGAAAGCACAATGCTTAGGATGACTTGATGCCCACATAGTGTTTGACAATATGCTTCACTCAATAAATTACTTATTGACATCTTTATCGAAAACAATCTCTTTACCCCCTTCACTTTGGATGTCGCACCCATGTTGGATTCTTCAAAAATACACTACTTTTGGAGAATTCGACACGAATCCATTGACATTTTTTAAGAGTTCGAGCAACATAAAGGTAGGGGTAAGGTTTGTATACCACAGAACCAACTTGTGGGATTGCATTGGATATGTTGTTGTTGACATCTGTGTGGGAGTTATCTAAAGTTTGAAAATGGTGTGAAATGTTTTTCATTTCAGTTGCTTATCTGTATGATAATGTTTTGATTGATTTGGATTCTGCTTCAGTGACTAATCTCTTTGTTGCTTGCTGGTTCCTTAACTCTATAAATTTAGAATGCTATAATTTTTGTTTGGATGAGAATGAGCTGTGGGAATTGAAGTTTGTTCGAATTTGCAGATAATGGTACCACATAGGAGATTATACTTGCACGATGGAAAAATAGAAGATCTTTCTCTTCTACTCTCATAGGAGATTAACTTTCTTTTGGTTTGTTTTGTAGCAAAGTGCAGCATTCTGTTGCAAAACCCTTTTTTTTTTCGCCAAACACAAGAAATACAGTCGTCCACGTACCAAAGTACCCTGTGCATCTGTATTGACTTGGGATCTTGGAGAAACTCATTGAGGGTCTGTGAAAAATCACTTCTTTGGTGCGTAGAATTGAACATCTGCTGGGTCATAGCAAAAGGAGGACACCATGGATGGTAACTCAAAACTCTTTGCATATTATTTCTCTCTTCAACAATTTTTTTTTAATTTTCCCCTTTCCCCAAGCTTTCATTTTGATTTTCTTGAGCCGAAAGAATGTATATTATTCAGTAAATTAGAAATGTTACCATGGTTTTCTTGTGTCAATTGTCATAGGCAGATTATTCATGTGTTAAGAAATATTGGCTGAAATGGTATTATGGAAACTCATTCTTGCATTCGGTTGTGTAATATTGTGCATGTCATTTGTACTAACATGAATTTATACAAAGTATTTGCTTGCTTAAAAACAATGTATTTAATAACACACTTCAGGCAGGCTTAAGCCCTGGAGTTTGGTGCAACACGTTGAGATATAATATAATTAAGTAATTAAAAGTTATATTCTCTCTAACAATGGCTCTAAGCTTTTAGATAGAGATGGCCACACACTTCTTCACGGTATGCACCTCTACATGGTATGAGATGATCATACAGATCTACACAACATAAGTTGGTGCTTGACCTCAACTAAGCTTTGGTTCAAGAACCAAGGCATTAAGCATGCGCCTCAATGCAAGGGGCTATGTTTTAAAGAGGGAAGCACTAAAGATAACTATAACGTGAAAAATAAAAAAATAATTGTTAATAATTTAGCATGTATGAAGGTACTGGGATTAGGGTCTGAGCTATAGGAAATTAGAGATTTATAATAACAAAATTACAAAACTACATACTAGTGTTAATTAGAAGTAAGATTTTGTCTTTGTAGTTGGGTTCATAATTTAAAATGGAGTTTGAATTTAATTGGCACTATTTTTACTTCACATTTCACTTAATTACAAATATGTTAATTTCTTTGTCCATATATTTTTTTTTTTGCATTACATATAGTTTTAAAATCTTCGCATTTTTTTCTTTTTTTGCCTTTGAAAATACCGTTTGAACGAAAGAAAAGAGCAGACATATAAAAGGACCTTTTTAGAGACTTCAGCCTCAGCTTCTGAGACTCAACATTACTTGCACTTTTGCATTTGGTTAATTATATTGTGAAAGAGGCAGTGCAAAGGATTCAACAGTTTGACTTATGCTTGATATTTTGTTGTGTTGTCTTTTAGTTGATTCACAGCAGACTATGGAGGAAACCATCCTGGTGGGTGATGATCTGATGATGGGCCCTCCATCACCAGTCATTCCACCTGAGATAGCGTCTCATGTACTTGAAGGTGTTGATCTCTGTGACGGAATCTTGAGGAATCTCTTCCTCTGTATGTCTTCTTTTCCTCGATGATCCATCTCTGACTCATGTGGTTTAAAATACTCATCAAGTCAAGGTTTTTCTGATTTAGGCTTACAAATCAATGATATCGAGCCATTCTGTCAGGATGAGATTGCTTTATATCGGCAATGTGCAGAGAGAAGGGTGAGAATGATAACAAAGGAGTTAATCTTTTAAAATGTTTGCTCATATAAAGTTGATTTTCATGTATTTTAAATGAGATTTTGATTGCTTGAAGAAATAAATTTATGCTGTTTAGAGATTCTTATGCTAGTAGGAAATATAGAAAATTTCTATTACATCTTTTTTTTCTTTTATATAATGTTTGCTTTAGATGAATTTAAAATGGGAACATGCTCAGTGAGTATTCATATAGCTGACTTCGATTTTCTTGGGATTGAAGCATAGCTGTTGTTAATCTGAAGTTGTCATCTGTAGGATAAGGCGCTCAGGCAACGCCTTCAAGATAGTGAACAGAAATTAGGGATGTCAATGCCTCTTGATCAAGCAAAGGAAAGAGCCACTCAACTAGAATCAGAAGTCACATCACTGGAGAGGTTTGTTAGAGTAAAAATTAGTAATGATATTACTGATTCTGTCTTTTCCTTGACAATGACTCATTAAGTATTTAGTCAGCTGAAACTTACAGGCTATCTCTAAGCATCGATGCAGCTCATATGCATGAAACTGCCATTATCACGTGTGCAGTTATTTGTAGTAGTTGCTTTCTAGTGAAACAAAAATAACCCTCTTTACTTATTCATTGTGTTTGAAACGGCCTCTCTACCTGTCAAGGTAAGGGTAAGGTTTGCGTACACACTATCCAGTGTAATCCCACAAGTGGGGACTGGGGAGGGTAGTGTAGTGAAAAAAAGCATGCAATATTGGAACTCTCATCCGTGGATACATAACTGCTCCTATTTAACATTTTTGTCAGATTTGACATATTTGATGGTATCATTTGACCTTAAAGGTAGTTGGTAATCCCACGTTCAGCAAAAGAAATTTCTAATGCCTGATGAGTCGACCAATTCCTCTACCCCGCTGCTGCCCCTTCTCTGTTTACAGCATCTATGTAGTAATATACAATACGTATGTTCTCTAAATATCTTCCTTTTGTTCTAGGCACTTAATTTTGGCTAGTGGAGTTGAAGGTATGGAAGGTTTTCGGCAACGATGGAGTCTACATGGTCGCGTAACTGATATCAAGTATGATAACTGATTCTTCTGTTATTTTCCTGGGCCCTACCTTTGTTATGGTACTCTTGGTTCTAGCATAATATTTATTTAGATAATGTGAATCTGTAAATACTGTTCTATTTTCTTAAAGTAACTCTAAGCATGCCATTACTTGCGCTATATAACTATAATGGAGTAGAACCATAAATTTGGCAGTAGTATGCATTCAATTTAGTGGATCATCTGTTTGTGTACTTTGCATGTGGTACAGTCAGTCATGTCAAATGTTTAGACATTCTATCTCAATTTTCCAGTCAGAATCCTATATGCGATGGATTATTTTGAGGATCGTAGTATTCCTTAAACCATGGTAGTGTATCTTATCTTGCCAATTGAAGGTGCAGCTATAACTTTGATTAACAATATATTATGCATAAGCTGAATTTGGTTTGTAAGAGATGAATCTATCTTAAACTTGAACCTAGGTTGTTGAACAAAATCAAAGCTGGAGTATTTGCAATCCAGTTCTTGAGGTTTATGGTGTCCACTGTTCTTAAATCAATGACATGTCTTTTTTTATTATTATTCAATTAAAAGTGAAATTTTAGGAGAGAACTATCTGAAAGACCATTGTTGACAACGAAGCTATATACGCAAACAGTCCTTCTATTGATAACTATGCATATCCTACTTCCTTGTGTCGAAGATTTTGTTTGAATTTAATCCATATGCAGGAGAAGGCTGGAGGCTCTGAAGGGGGGAATGGAGAACAGAAAGAAGGATGAGCCGGCTGAAAATATCTCTACCAAGAAAAAATGGTCCTTCTGGTGAAAACAATAGTTACTCCTCCTTCACCATCCAACAAATTGTTGTTTTTGTACTCTTTTATCGTCATTGTTATTTCGTTTTACACATGTGAATCCAAGATTTGAAGATTTAGGGTTCCTACAGCAACCTCATGTTAGTATACAATAATATTTGGGTTCACAGTTAAAGATGAATATAGATATTCAGTGAATTTCTTGATATGTACATGCTCTGTGCAAAAATACTTGGATTCACGTGAACTCGTATTATATGTTAGAAAACTTAGAAGTTGTGTTCTTAGGAGAGTTTGCATTTCTAGTACCACAAAACATCGGTGTTATCTTTTCCTCGTTTGATGGCTTTCATTCTTCCAGTTTTGTTAAGTGTGACATTATCATCTTAGTGTCCAAAACTATGTTTTTGCTATTTACTGAAACACAGCAACAATAAGTCAAAAGTGCGATCTTTTCAGACATGGAAGCTTACAGAATTTCACAGATGCAATGGAACGATAACGAATCAATTCCAAGTAATATATTTGTCATGTAACAATGTCACAACAGATACAAGTCAAAATCGTGACAAGTTAACTAGTCCACAGTACTGTAATCTTGTATGAGACAGGATTATAACTAGAGGTCTAGAGCCCAGTAGTGCATGAAGATATAGCTTAGTGAGTCGTTCCATAAACTAAATATAGATTAGAGCCACATGAGTGTCGAAATCTCACCAATTGTTTGGTTTGATTCTGAAACTACACACCTTACACCTAATTTTAACAACCAACAAGGTTTGATACAGTAGACTCCATTGCCATTTACTAATCAAAGTATAAAAGAAAGATGACTATATACATTTCACTGTTCTTTGCAATATGAACATCATACAGCTCAACTCTTGTAGCATAAAAAAAATTTCTAGTGCATGATACAGAAAATCTTGTTAAGATGTTGAATTGGTGGCCACATATTAGTAATTATCTGCATGCTCTCTGTATATAGCAATCAGTTCTCCACCAAACCGGCAAATCTGGAACTAAGTATGAGTATACCGGATGCAATACAAATGTTTTTTTTCCTCTCTGAAGAAAGGGTGCAGCTGCATAGATAACTGACACTCCTCGAGGGCATTTACGAAAGCCCATGCAGACAGCTGAATTTCTAAAACAGATCAGCTCTCATTTCATGGACTCCTCGAATACCTGGACGTAATTGTGTATCAATAAAAAGTAAATCTTGTTTTGGACGCCATGAGGCAGCCTTGCACCATGCAGAGCAGCCAGTAAATGTTAAGTGCTCAAACGATTTGTCACTGATAATGAGGTGCACTTATCTGATACTTTGTAGTTATCTGGCTTCCAAAATCCAAGAAGTGCATTCTTGGAGCAATTGAAACTTTTGATTTACGGCTATGTTCAAGAAGATTTGCATTTTATTGCGGAAATCTGAGACATCTTCCTTGCAGCTAAATGATCCGGCACAAGCACAGTGATCTGATAAATGTGCAGCTTTAATCTGGTGGCATTTTAGGCATACTAGATCCTGAAGATGGTATAGCCTCTCTCTCTGCCGAACAATTTGAACAAGAGCATTTTCCATTGCTTCACGATCATAAGGTTGCCCACACTGGGGAACAGCACAACGCCACTCCTGAGAAATCAAAGCTCTGTCTCGACACAAGTCAAGGTCTCTGCAGTCATTGCAGTAACTGAAAACAACAGATCATGGAAATTAGAAAGCAACTAATATCCTGGATATTCTACAGAAGACAAAACCCAGCAGTGGCAGATACTCCCACCTGCTCATGTTTCAGGTGAAAGTAACTCATATTTCCCCTACATTTACCTGCAAATGACATTTGGAAGGGTATATGATACAGAAAGACTACGAAATTCTGCCTCCGGAGCAAATTCCCTCACACGAACAAGTTTTAATAAATTTTTCCTCATGATCTGCATAATAAGAAGCAATAAAACTAATTAATGGCGAGCTGCAAATAAATGTTAATGTTGCAGAAGAATCAATACTAGTGAATCCAACATATATTTGGCCATTAATAGACTGTCACACGCTACTTTAAAACACCACATTTCAACAGGTATCACTAAATAATTTAGCACTATGTGTTATGCAGAGCCTTCATGAGACTTATTGGATGGGAGACATAAGACTAAGCAATCGATGTACGTGTGGTTACTATACAGCAACCGGGGTCCTTCTGTACGCTAGACTAGACTTTCAGTGCCGGACGGAAAAAACGATGTCAGTAGGTTTTACTAATACATATTTAATACCAGAACTTCAAGCTAGAAAAACATTTAATACCAGAACTTCATGCTGCACATTCTGGTCAAGGGCCAAAACTGCACAGACATGCTTAATGAACTCTAAAGCTGGATCCCCCTTTTGGACATGGCTAATAGATTGTGAGTTTGCATCTGGTGTCTCCTGGATCTTCTGAGAGTTGTTCATCACTTTCATTTGAAGATTAGGGTCACAAACAATTTTCAGAAGTTTGTCAGTGAAGTAAGTTCCAATCTGCAGGCAGAATTTTCTAAAGTTAAGTTCTCACGCATTAAAGAACTCAGCACAAAATTGACGAAGACAAGGGATGCCTATGAATGAGTCCTAGCAGATACCTTCTTCTTTAGATCTTCTGCCATTTGCAAATCAAATGTTTCAGCAAGTGCAGCAGTGATTGATGGTGTACATAAATCACCATCGCTAGTAGATACTCGATGTGTAGCTTGTTCTTGTGCATATTTCCATGGACCATACATAAACTCCGAAACAATCAAAATGAAGCGATCCTACATGAAAGACCAGCATAGAATAATAAGGCAGAATATTTTATCAAGGAGACTGAGGATCAACTGTGTTCTGTTGCAATATGGTGCGAACTAGTTAACTGGTATTTCAAGATCGGGGTGTCCACTTGTATCTTGTTGCACCTTCATTCATACAATAAAAGCAATGTTCCTGTACAGTTTCTAGCTGGGGAAATACCTGAGTTGCCTTCGGTAAATTTTCTGCAATGTTCCAGCTTGACACGATATCGACTTGAGATTCACCACACACACTTTCTTCACCTGGTTCTGAGTTAACTTCTAAAGGTTCATCACTATGTCTAGCTCGAATTCCACCATAATTGTACTATCATAAAAGGAAAATTGTAAGACGGAACTTTAATAAATGAGGATAGAAAGAACATATCTGTTGTCAGAACCATCAAACGAAAGTTAGCTTACGAACTCTTTACCCAGAATAATGGACTACCCCATGAAGCAAGCAGCATCCAATTTTTTTCTATCCTATTTACAAATGGATTTTACCTACTGATTTGATGCATTGCAATTTCATTTAGATTATCATATCTAAAAATCATTTGGGTTGAAAAGGTAATACAAATCATTTCCCAGCACAGAGAAAGCTGGCTAGGGCATTGATAGCATGAAAATACTGCCAAGATTCTAGTGGGCAACATATTCATCACCGTGAACTCAAAACAGGGATTCAAGTAAATTAATGATTCGAAGAAAATGTGAACCATTAGGATACAGCTAGAGACTCAAACTGATCAGCTCCTATCTAAAATTCTCAATGCATGTATTAGCATTGACTTAAACACAACAAAAGGATCTTTTTGTGATTTTAAATGCATAAATCTGTTTCTTGGAGAAATGAAGGAAAAGACAGAACACAAAGCTAAAATGTTAATAACAAGAACAAATCAAGTCAACTGCCACAGCTAACCTGATCCATGAAAAGCAACGAGTGCCAAAACTGCAACGGCTCAAGTTCAATCCACTCAAACAATTCTCTGCAGATAGATAAGAGTAAGGGAAGAAAGACCAAAAAAAAAAAAAAAATTAAATAAAAATATATATATATATGTGTGTGTGTGTGTGTGTGTGTGTTGAGTAAACAACTTCTCATTCAAGAGACTGACCTTGATTGTACATTTTTAATAACATTATCACAGTAGGCTTTGGCAGCAAAAATATCTGACTTCCCAGTGTCAATTATGATTTTTGAGAAGTTGGCAAACACAATAGCAGCACCCAATTTTCGGAGTTCAGCCACAAGCAATGCAAACATCTTTTGCATAACCTGCCAATTATGAAAATATTAAAGCATCAGTTTTGATGAATGCAAGAAGAAATGGAGAAACCACGTGTGAATGAATTAGCATGCTGGGACACATTCCAGAGAAAATAAATGACATCAATGTCCCAGTACTAATAGCACGAAGGCATGTCATGCATCTCGACTTCCAAATAGAACTCTTTATGTTCTTTTTAGACAACCCAGAAGTTTCTTATTCAATAAATTACCTTGTGAAGCATACTGTGAAGAGCTGGGTCATGCAGTCTAGATCGGGGGCTGCAATAGTTAGAAGGACAATGTAGCATTAGCAATCAAATATAATTGTGAACAAAACTGAAAGAAGCAAGCCAACCTGCAGAGCCATCGGTACAAATGTTGCAGCATTGCATCAGCAAATATGTTTCCTGATGTTACTGCATCTGTAAGGCACCTTTGAATCAACTGCTTAAGTACACGAAATGCTGGTGCACAGGATGTTGTTGCGTCAAAGAAGTACTGTTCATTAGTAAAATTCGTCGTAGGGTTCAAGTCCTGGTCCAATCCAAACAGAGTGCCTCCTTCCATTTCGTTTACTTGGTTGCTTTTCAGTAGAGCATCAACAGCCAGATGATGAATCTGATCACAATATCAGAAATAAGAAGAATCTTTTAGCAACAGTGTAATAGTATTATCTGTGTATTGGAAAAAAAATACCAGACAAAGGAAAGAAGTAACTCAGAAAATTGATGGAAATTAAAACCTTCAGCTCAACAGTAACTTTTCTATATGCACCAGGATAAGTAAGAACTGGTTGATTGACCTGCTTTCATAAAGCACAAGATAGCATAAAAATGTGGTCAAGAAAAACATCAGAAGGCTAAAAATTCTCTTGAATAATCAGTAAGAGAAATAAAGAAAGCAGATATTATTGTAAGAAGTTGATATGTTAAAGTTGACCTCATCCATAAAAGATGATACTTCATCATTTATGCCTCCTAAGTCAGGGATTCCATTATCAGATATCCACAAGACCTGTGAGAATCAAAAAGATTTATACAATCACGCAAGGATATCTAAAAAAATGCACTTATAATGCACAAAAAAACTTAAGTTGCTGAGAGTTCAACACAAATTCTTGCTTGGAGAAGTGCAAAATGAGAAGAACATAGGAAACAAACAATTTAAAACAGTTACGTATGAAGGTGGATATAATAGCACTCTATATCATCAGAAAGAATAAACCTGTCATCAAGAAGAACAGTGCAATATGAATGAGATAACCTGTTGCTGATCACGAAGTGCTCTGGAAAAGAAGATATCTGCTGTATGCATGAGCCAATCAACATCAAAATTCCCTATGGGAACCTACAAATGAGGCAATTGGAAACTTTAACATTCAGAACTCTCTTGATTAGGTAATACTAGAGAGGAGAGAGTAAGAAAGAAATTACATGGGCATATCTTGAGAGAGTGATCCTTTCATTTAACCATTGGGAGGATGTCGCGCATCGCTGCATTCCAATCTTTGCTGCTACATTTTGCCAACCTAGTGCCTGAAAAGGAGAATTCTTCATTGTTTCATTGAGTATAGATAAGGATCAGATGTACTAAGCAATTGCTCCTTCTTAATCAGGTACTATTAGCATTTGTTGGACCTGATATTGACTATCCCGAGCATTACATGGGATGCTGATGCAAGGAAAATCCTCCAAAGCTCGTATGCCAGACTTCAGTAAATGGGCATTAGGGCACTCAATCATGGCAACTGCAGGTCCATGATGCCTGAATGTCAACCAACGGATTTACATGAGACACTTACCAAATGATATGGAGCTAAATATAGAAGAAAATGTTTTAGAAAAAGCTGAATCTCTCGTGATAGCTCAATTTCAATATTTCAAGATAGGAAAAATCAAACAGAAACATAAATTTGATAATTCCAAAAATATGTCATCAGTCTATTCCCCCAACATTCAAACTTTATGATTGACAAGAGGGCATATTAAGAACAAATAGAATGACAAAGATTAAGATAATGAAAAATAACCTATGCTCATTAACTGCTCTCTGTAGAATCTTCTCAGCATCCTTGATGTACCCGACATAATCCAACTAAAATAAGAGACAAAACACAAAGAGGATAAGAAAGAGAGCATAGACAAACTGTTAATGCTATTTTCAGGAAACAATGACCTTACCTTGAAACTAATACCTTCCTTTTGTGTGATAGGCTGCCCAGACAATGTTTGGCACGCTTCATAAAAATGTCTTTCAAGAACGTTTTGTGATAATTCCTTGTTTTGAAATGGATTGACAACCACAACATGTATCATCTTGGATGCAGGAAAATGTCCCACATAAATGGCTCGTACATCCGACACACTGAAATATAATTCAGCTATTACATATTAAGTCTTGATAACTCGCTAAATCTGTAATGTAAACTTAAACAGTTGTGTGACTAAATCCAGAAGAAACAAAATTGTGTGCGAAAATCGATGCAGGATTTCAGAAGTAACATGCCCCCAATAGAAGTTAAACAATTAATATTGTTCTAACAAACTGCTTAATCAATGCTAGTGATGATTGATACGTTTGCTTACACATGAAAAAAATTGAAAATTGATTATTCAAAGTAAAATATTGAGGCTCTGACTTGGTGCATTTGGATTAACGAACTACAGGTTTTTGGTTTAGTTTTTGGGAAAATTAAGGGTTCTTTTTTGGACCACAAATGTAAAAACGTCTGTTTGGATAAAAAAAAATTGATAACTGGTAAGATTGTATTCTTCAGCATTAAGAGCTTTCTGCTACCTGCCTACCTCTGCACCAAAGACAGACAAATTCAACTCTATTTTCAAGATTGAAGTTGAAGTCCCCATCCCCTAAAATCTAATATGATCTCACTAAGAAATGGGAATAATCAATCTAAGAAACAAACCAAAGGGCTAAGCAGTAAGCAATATCCAAGTCATTTACATAGAAAGAGGCGAGTACAGTTTCACTTGCTTGGTAACCTCTTTCCCGGTCAAATATAGGAAAGAATCCAAAGCTTGCAAGGATATTAGGCTTCAAATATTGTTAGGACGGATAAATTGGGAGGCTAGGACGAAATAACCTACCTTGAATACAAAATCAATTACTAGACGGATTGGTTGGCCCACTTGTATGTAATTGAATAGAGATCAAGGCAAATTCCCCTGATGGAAGTAAACATAAGGATTCCTCACGAACGAATGCAACACATGGAAGGCTTACGGATGTAGTACTGGACGGTAGAGTAAGGCAAGAACTTTGGATACCAAGTAGATTAATGGATGTACTACAAACCAGCAGAGAAAGGCAAGAACATTGGATAGCAAGTAGATTTAACACAAGACAAATTAGATCATCAATGGTTTTGGAACTTCTGAGCTATTTTTAGAATATTAGCAAGCACTTCAAATTTGTTTGCTGTGACTCTTAGAAGGAACCAGGTTTGGCAAGTGAACGGGTTTTACGTGGTAATTGACAGGTGTCATGTCTATATAGTACCCAACAGTCGAGCATGGGTCATGCAAAGAGGATCTTTTAATACATGGAGAGAACCTTTTACAAGTAAGATTGTATGAATATATTAAAATATTTGATTTGATGAAATAAACTGTTCTATCTATCCTCATAATAGTTAATACAGTGTCACCCACCAACATGTTTCCTCTTTAGGACAAGTATTACCATGAACATTGAACTAAACATAATATATCATGAATCATCAAAGAACATAAAATATCAAACTTGAAATGGAAATCTTTCTGTAATTTTTAGCAGGTATATAATAGAATCAAAGGGGTCCTAACTTACCTATGATATAAGTAGAAGAAAGTTATTGACTGATCCAAATACGGGCACTCAGTTGTTGTCTTCATATGCAGCTCACTCAAACTCCAACCATCTTGTGGATTCCTTTTCTTAGTTGCTTTATCAACTTTACAAACACAACCCATCTGAAGAATAGCACTGAACTCTAATGGAACCTTTGTTTCATATATTCCCTGATCAAAGAATCTCGTAAGCCATGTTGCAGCATATACAGACATTTAACATTCAACCAGAAGAGTAAGAGTTAAAGAGACAAGTTCTTTTTCAGTAAATATATGAGATCACAATCATGCAGTCCAGAAACATATATATATATATATATGCTGAATGACTGGAGTGCACAGGAAAAATATCATTTTTACCGAACCCCAGCGGGTTCTCTATGATGAAACTGGAAGTGAATCCTCCACAGCTTTGAATTACTTCTCGGGTATTATGATTGCTATAAACAAGGGGAAGATCCACCATTTTATGTTGAGAGAATCTTTTGTTCATGAAAAGCCGTCTCATATCAGATTCATAAAGTATTGTGCTACTGTTATTCATTGTCCTCATCTATTAACAACTTAAAATTACATTACTAGTAATGAAAATTTTCTAAACTATAATTTGTTGGATCTTTTTTGTTACAATTTTGTTGGCATACAGAATTCACAAACTATGTACATAGTAACGGAGGACTTCATTTTTTAGTGCATGATTTAAAACTAAGTTTACAGAAATAAAATGGTACTGAGAAATAAATGTAGGCCATATTGTACCAATTAAAACCATATTTGAGAGAGTTCTTTTTTGATTGATAATGCAAGTAATTTATTGATCTAAACCAGCAAAAAGATTGCTGGTGAAAGCACATCCAAAAGGGGTAAGTACTAACAGTGAGTGTGAAGAGCTAAGGAAGGAATGTTGTCTTAGCTTTCATACCTGGCACAGTATACAGTACAATCGTACTTGAATTTAGCCTTTAAGGAATGTTGTCTTAGCTTACACATTAATATATTGCCCCTTAGGTTTCTTAATCCATTCTACAGGTCATGTAACATGGCTGCCTTGCACAGTTGCACTTTAACATTTTAAGGAGATTCAAGAAAAAATTATGAAGTCTCAAATTTATCAATCTAAAATTTGTCTAAATAATTTGAGTTGGATCTATACCGACACTCTTATTATTGTCAATTCATGATATTCCATTTTTCAGCAAATCCTCTTAATAGGCCTAGCTCAAGTAGCAAAAGGTGGAGGATTTGTGGCTTAGGTCNTCAGCGAACTTCCTTACTCCTGTTTATGATTTTGTTTTTACTTGAAAGACAACATCATTTGAGACTTGCATATTTTATTTCAATTCTAGTATTTACATTAGAGGCTTGTGCACGTGACAACCAGGTTTTGGGGATTGAATTAAGTTGACTTGTTTTCGTAATAGTAATTGTTATTGAACTTTGCTTTATTTCCGCACTTTATAGAAATGATTGGGTTTTAGGCTGACTTGTCTTGGTGGGATACGACGAGTGCCATCACATCCATTTTTGGGTCGTGACAAATATATTGCCCCTTACGTTTCTTAATCCATTCTACAGGTCATGTAATCTGGCTGCCTTGCACAGTTGCACTTAAACATTTTAAGGAGATTCAAGAAAAAACTATGAAGTTTCAAATTTATCAATCTAAAATTTGTCTAAATAATTTGAGTTGGATCTATACCCACACTCTTATTATTGTCAATTCATGATATTCCATTTTTCAGCAAATCCTCTTAATAAAGTGCAAGACAAATATCAAACAATTATAAAGTAAAACTATGTCATCAAAATCTCAAGCTACAGATTTAAGATTTTGAATATAGAATGGCAAAAGAAACATCATGAATGGGAAATTCAAGAACCTAACAGAGAAGACATGTATGTGCAATTGGACAATTAAAATCATTACTAACAGTACACTTACAATACAAATTGATTCAACTTTTTAAAAAGAGAACGGAAGGCAAACACGTTGACAGATCTTATAAAAGAACTTGACATCAAAAGTAAACTTCTGATTACACTTGCAATTGTCATTTATGAGTGAAGCGCATGCACCAAGCATGTTCAGGTTTATGAACAATACAGAACTTTAGGCGGAAGAAATACTGACCTCCACTTCTGGGTCAGCAAGGTGAGCTGCTAGCTTTTTGCTTTCTGACTTGAATTGATCCTCATCAATAGTGACCTAGTAAGAAATAGAAATTGTGCAATGACGGAACCTAAAACCTTCGCAACCAAACGCATTAAAGTATGATCAGAACTGATAATGATCAATGTACCTCAATTAAATTGTAGCTATGGCGTCCATGAGGAAGAATCTTGTTGACACGTCTTCCAGGAAATTCCTCAGTTATAGGAGCTTTGGAGTTGAGGTAAAACACTCTGGGGATAGTTACTGAAATTTTGTGCATGACTCCTTCCACAACTACCCATGCAAAAAATTGTCCATGTTGTGAAGTCGGTTCAAGTTGAACTATCTGAAGGAAAGACAGATTACATAAGAACCAATGGAAGAAATGGATTCAGCAGAATACTCATTAAAACCATATGAGCAACATCACCTGCCAGTGATTTCGTGTGAGGGCTAATTCGTGTCGCTCAAAGTAGGAATTAACCCCAGTTTTGCCCTGGCGTTTGCGATTTGCCATGCTATGAAACATGTCAGTACTGCCATTAACATGGTTTACTGTCCTCGACGTATCCAACCTAACAAATACAATAACATCAGAAGAAGAACAAGCCACGATGCACCACAGAGAGTTCAATTGAAAAAGAAATGCTGAGATATTTGGATGTATCTGTTGTGCCTGATTTGATTTAGAAATAGATATTTGGATTTGAGTATCTGTTGTGCCTGATTTGATTTATCTGTGCAAAAGTATTCAAGTAGGAGATATTTATCAAAACCCAAGACAACAATAATAAAAGTTATACAGCAATGTGATATTCCTTATTATTTGGATAACGAGGTAGCTGCAGTAGGTGTGACCGGTGAAAACTGTGATGACATGAATGATAAAGGTAACAGGTTTCCTCTACCCATAAATAGAGGTCATTCTTCCTTCATATTTGCAGAGGTTTCCTCCACCGATAAATAGATGTAATTATTTTGTTATATTAGTCCTATATTACTCCCTCCGTCCCATTTTATATGAGTTAGTTTGACTTGGCACTATGAAGAAATACCATCATACTCCCTCCGTCCCATTTTATATACCATCTTTTTGGGACAGACTAAGAAGGAAAGTAAGTTATATAAACTGGGACAGAGGAAGTATGATGGTATGTTCTTATGGTACCAAGCACTATGAAGAAATAACCTCAGTTCTCACTGTAATTTTCAGGGAGTTTGTCAAAATTCTGCACCTACTCTTTCTATGCCCCTCAAATTCTTTACTACTTCCTTTCTTTTTTGTCTGGCTATTGGATTCTTGTCATCACATCCATTCTAGTAACTATTTTTCTTATAATCATGGTGTCAGGGTCAGCTTGCGTGCACATCGATTCTTTCCACAAGGTACTTGTTGTCTCCCACCAGCACAGGTACTAACTTTGTCTACCAGGCTTGGACAGCTGGGACGAAATCACCCAGTGTTTTTGTCTCCGATGAGATATGAACCTGAGACTCATAGTTCAACCCACTTCATTAACCAATGTGTCATACCCGTGAGTAGCATTTAGCCACCGATTCCCAAATATTTTTGACAAGTCATTTTTGTGTGAAGTTTCACCATACGTTTGGCCATAGATTTTGGGAGATATATTTGACTTTTTAAAGAAACATGTTTTATACCCATAAGTTCCAAAACCTATTTAAAATATCCATAAGTTTGTATTATCATTTTATAATAAGCACGTTCCGCGAAAATTCATGACAACGAACACAATTAATAAGAATCTGAAAAAAAGAGGAAGAAAAAAAAAAGGAAAATACCAATGATATATCTACAAAAAACTACTATTACTACTTGTAATTGGAAGTGACTTTGGAGAGCAAACTCGGACAAAAACTGTATAAAATATGTATATAGCTGTATAAATTTTGTACTACGAACTAGGACTGAAATTCTGTTCAAAATTATAAATGATGTGTGTTTTTATAAAATATAAAAGTGGGGTAATTTTTAAATTTTTAAAAGTTCCCAAATACTAGTTTTTTCTAGTATTTGAGAATTTGGATTGTTTACCAGAAATATTTGCCAAATAATGGCAAGTCGTATGGCCAAACAATATTTGCCAAGTTCTTTTCCAAATATTTTTGGGAAAAACTATGGTCAAACAGGTCCTTAGCCCATGAGTGCCTTCTCTAGTGACTATTTACTATCGCACCACTCTTCACTAATCTACTTATTAGTAGTAATAATGTTATTTTAGTATTATCTTATTCTTCAATTTTTTTATCCTACTATTTTTGCTTTAGATACTTTCCTTTTTCTCGGTATTTTCATCATTGCTTCTTCACTTTTGTATTGTTTGAAACAATTTTCTTGAGCTGAGGTTCTATCGAAAACAGCCTCTCTACCGAACACAAGGTGGGAGTAAGGTCTGGGTACACTCTAGACTCCCCAGGCCCCACCTATGCAATTATGCGATCACACTGGGTATGTTGTTGTTGGTGTATTGTTCACTGATCTGGTTTACTATTCTGAGCACCATGCCGAGCACTATTCTGCCAAACTAATTTCCTCTGCCAATGTATTTTTTTCCTTGGGCGATTGCATCTACTCTCCAGTTTTCCATCTGCATCATATTAGTTGACAGCAAAGGAAGCTTCTAGGGATGGTATTTTAAAAAAAAATCATAATCTACCATTATTATGTCAACTTGACATTCACTTTGGAACAATTAGAGCATGTGTATAGACTTCTTCAGTCAATTCAAGTTAGTCCTGATACTTCTCGCTCTACATACTACCTGATCATACATTTCTAATAGTAGATTCAGGTGTTGGCAACACGAGCCTTTCACATTTTAATTCCAATCACACTTCTCCCCCTGATCATTCTTACATTTACAAAGCAAATGGATCCTTAGCTCCTATGTGAAACACTTCTCACTCTGATCTCTTCTTCAGAATAGTCTAGTAACTATAATTATTGGGCTGCAACCTTAGTTTTCTTCAACACATGTTTGACAGTTGACACATCAATAGAAGTTGTCTTACTTTCTATGTTTGATCTTTGGATAGTTGTGTTTGTAATAAATATGCTACATATTGCAAATTATTCCTCTTATAGAGAATTGGAGATAAGCATACCTTTGGCGTTTCCTTTCTTCACGAATCTCTTTCCATTTTCTCTTTTTTTGCTGTAGCCATCCATGATAATCTACATTCCTGTCAATATCTTCCACATCAGCAATTTCTTGTGATGGTAACATCTTGGATGGACTGCTAGCATGACCATTTTTCTGTTGACTGTCCAATCGATCACTAGTGTTCACTAGATGTTCTTTGTTGACTCCATGACGATGAACAACAGGCCTTGGACCAAATATAGACGATTTACCACTGTGTCTAAAGTCTTCCAGGTCTTCAAAATTTTGCTGATTTTTAGAATGTTTACTGGCCACTGTGTCATCTTTGTTCACTGAACTGAAGATATCATTCAATTTTCGTTGGCGAAATTTGTCTTCTTTTTCACGAACCTTCTTATGCAGCCAATCAGGATGAACCACCCTTGGGACAGGGTTTGAAACCTGAAAGCACCAGAATCATGTACTGGAATTTGCAAATTACTGCATCTTAATCCATAATATTAGACAGCTAGCTGTTACCTTCTGCATTGCAGCAGGAATTGTGATAATCTTTTGGATTGCTGAACTAAGTCGCTGCTTGTAATAAGACCAATCAATAATGGAGCGTATTCCGATTTCTGATGATATTTTGCACCACTTTTTGACATAGAACCTCATGATCTCTGAAGAGCCAAGTGTATAAGCAACTAATGCTCTTTATGTAAGGTAAAGGTCAAATTATAGCAAATTAATGCAAAAACTTACCAGCATTAGTTTCAAATATTGCAACAGGAATAGCACGTTCGCTTACTGGGGTTCCCTGCACGATAAGACAATTGTAAAATTAACTGCAGAAAGAGAGTAGCCAAAATTATGGGAAGAAAGAAAAATCAGAGTAAAAAAATTAAATTCTCTATCTCTTCAATGCTAGTTCAACCTTAATCTGAGAGGCAACTGCGTGCGTCTTGGAAGTACCTTTTTAAGCAAAAATGATAGGAATGCCTTCAAAAGAAAACAACTGGCCTTCCATAATTTCTTCAGATTTTTATTTTTATTTTGATAAACAGTACTTAGGTAGTACTGAAACCATATTTACAAATGGGACTCTAAAACGCTTCTATCTCTATCTATAATGAATCAAGTACATCAATAATAGGCAGACTCACTAGAATATATCTAGTTACACCAAAAACAGAGCAGCAAGATAAAGTTATGTTTGATCTTCTGCACTTCATTTTCTACACCTTCATAGCATCTGGAATTCCTCTCCTTCCACACTGTCCACCAGATGGTGGACAAGAATGCCGGGAAAAGTTTCCAGCTACACCTATTTTTAGCTATTCCTCCTACTTCCGCCCAACTTCTCAGAACTTCAGAAACCTTGCCTGGCATAACCCATTTTAGGCTTTTAAGGTTCAAAATTATACTCCATAACCTGAATGTGAACTTGCAGTGTAGAAATAAGTGGTTGACTTTCTTTAGATTTTAGGAAAACCAATCATATTAACTTAACCTTCACTGGTTCTAGCTTAAATTTTCTTCCTTTTTCCCCCAATATTTACATGGAACAAACTTATATCAAGTGTGGAAACAATCACCATCTGAGGGGCTACCCAAATGAATTATTCTATGAAAAGAAAATGGGCAAGAATAGTATGTATTGCAACATCTAGTTTGTGAATGATGCACAATAGAGGAGCTCACAATAAAGCTGAGGAAGGTCTGTAAGCAAGTGAAGTAGTAAAAATGGCATGTACATAAGGCTGAAAAAGCATTGGGGAGAAGTGATTAAGATTAACGAGGACATGACCTTAGATAGGAGAAGATGGAGGTCGCGTATTAGGGTAGAAGTTAAGTAGGTAGTGGCCCTATTCTTGTTAGTTCTAGTTTTAGATATCTATCTTCATATGTTTATTATGTTTCGGCTACTGCACTATTCTGTTGTTGTTCATATTCTTTTCTTCTCGGCTTTGTACTGCTTCTCCTATTAGTTGTTATGTTTTTGTCACTGTTTTCTTCTTCTTTATACCTGAAATTGATGCACTTGAGCCGAGGGTCTATTGGAAACAATCTCTCTACCTCCACGAGGTAGTGGGAAGGTCTGCGCACACTCTACCCTCCCCAGACCCCACTTGTGGGATTTCACTAGGCATGTTGTTGTTGTAAATGGGGTAATTTGGCCCTTAGTTAGACTTTCACACTTATGATAAACTAGTATAGCTTCAGATAACAACAGTTGCAGTAAATGAAGTCAATCGGTTCATGATGTCAAAGGAAGAAACATGAAAAAATTATAGATCAATACTGAAAGAAGCAAAAACTGGATATTTGTGTCTAGTGGAACACTGAGGGCAAAAACTTATAGGGGTTTTGGGAGGGGCATAGCATAGCATGTTTCCTGGCCAAGATGAGATTTATAATTTTCTCAGAATTGACCACAACTTGTCCAAAAAGAACTATTTTGGAAGTTAGAGACATCTTAACAGGACTTCATGCAAATGAGATAAGAATTATGCAGCTAAGAGCAAATTAATCCATCTCTATCAAAGAGCATTTGAAGCAGCCCTTTCTAGTTTCCCTCGTCTTTCAGACCAATTTCTTGGATGTGTCCATTTCCCTTCACAATATTATGGCTAAAGTAAAAGCCAACTCTAAAAAAATAGCCATGGAAATATATTATTGAGTAGATCAAAAAAAAGTTCTTCATCAAAACTCTAAATACAGAGGGGAACTACCAAATCAAGCTGAAACAGGTATACCTGTGGCTCACATGCAACAATATATTGACAAAGCAATCCTTTCTCTTTGACCATTGCATCCCCCAGAAAATCAGCAAGCCGTTTAGCTGTAGTTACTGCACATGACTTTTGCTCACCATAATCGGCCAGGGACTTGCTCATTGTGCTTGATTCAGATATATATCCGAGCAACTCACTGTCTGCAATATCTTGGCCTTGATTCTGGAGAAACAACAGACTTATAACTGCAACTATAAAAGATTTTAACAAATGCCACTTTTGATCGCTCTTGCATAAGTTATTATACATTGCATGCTTAAAATTAAGAACTTCACAGCAGTTTGCTAAGATAAATCTTCACTTACATCAAGCAGGTCAAGCCACCGATCTGCCACAGCAGCAACTGCTGAATAGCATTCCTCTAAGGTTGATCCATGGAGGAACTTATCAAAAAGCTCAGCCTGCAAATATGTTCACTCAAGAATCAATTTGTATGACAACATAAAGTAGATAAAACAAGTAACCACTAAATTTCAGTAAATCAGATGTTGGATCCTCATTGACCATACTATTCTAGATTGAGTTGAATGGGCCATAGTAGCTTAAATAATCAAATTATGCTAATTGATGGAATACCAAAGAAAAATCTCACAGGATTAGAGTTGTGCAACTCTTCAAGATTGAACTATAGCTGTTTAGAGGCAAGAATGTGGCTACAACTCTCACACAGTACAGTAAAGTATAATAGAATAGAAAGGGATAAACTGTTGGCCAGTTCATAAATTGCCAGCTGGATATAATGGCAAGAGTAGCAGCTTCTTTTGTCCAGAATAAAATATGAGCAACAGTAATGATGAAATGGTCTTAATTTCCTCACTCATTACTATATAGAATTCATACCTAACTTTGTTATAAATGGAGAAATCAAAAAACTGTGCATTATAAGACATTCATATGTGCATCCAAAATAACCAGATGTTCCTTTCTCAGTCATTAGCTAGGACCAACTCAAAGGTTGCAGGTGAAGCAAGATGCAATAATTCAAGTCAGGACCATAACCACTAAAGAAGTAAACATCTATTTATAGATGATAGAATTCTCAATTTCTAAGATGCACACCATGTCAATCTTCCATGATAAATCAAAAACATAAGGGGGCAAAACAGAGGTATCTTTTTTTTTTTTGATGACAAGGGAAACCCGCAGCCGCTACCCTTTGGGTGCGCACAGGGTAAAACCCCCGCTCCTATGCAATAGCTCGCAAACCACATAGGAGAGGTAACCCGCACTAGGCAAGCCTGGTGCGACAAGCTCGACCCAGAAGGCAAACCCCTTGCTTTCGCTGGCAAGGGGTTTCGAACTTGAGACCTTCAACATGAAAGTCCCAAGCCCAAACCACTGGGCCACCCCGAAGGGTCAGAGGTATCTTCCACATCAGGCTATCTCAAAACCTCCTAAATAATTCTCACTAGTTTTTTTTCAGATCAGCCAGTAAATCCATCTAATACTAAGCAATGGGAAGGCCAATGCCTAAGGATATTAACCTACAAGACAATGTGAAAGAATCATCTGACTTTAGATGTAAACAGCCAGCAGACATGAATTTATAGTACGGTAGAAAGACTGCATCTTATACTCCCAGATAATCTAACTTGCATCCTAATTAAGTCAAACTAGTTCTCTTTCAATTACTTTTCTCAACATCTAAAGTCACTGATTTAGCCAACAATGTATAAGGACTTCTATATAAGAATCAGGAATTAGAATCCCTTTTGGGCCTAGAATAGAAAATTCCCACAAAAGATGTAATAAGATTTGTCATAACAACATATTAAGTCCACTATGGAAGGAAATACATTGGGTGTACACATAATATCTACTGGTAGCTGATATAAACCAGGGTCAAAAAGTTTAATATGAACTACTCCAAATCGAGATAACCATATATTCCCCCTACAGATGTGTACAGTAACGTCGTTTCAGAAAACAGTACACTAGTATGGGATTCCATAAGTTGAACTACCTAGATATTTGTCTCATAAACTGGACTACATATTTTGATGTAGTGTACCAGTGGATATATAGATTAACTGTTACCATTCTCAAACTGTTAGATAACATCTTGCATAAGAGTACTGAGCCCTGAAAGGCACAGCCTAATAATCTGCATATTACTACTCCATTTTGNAGTAAACGTCGTTTCAGAAAACAGTACACTAGTATGGGATTCCATAAGTTGAATTACCTAGATATTTGTCTCATAAACTGGACTACATATTTTCATGTAGTGTACCAGTGGATATATATAGATTAACTGTTACCATTCTCAAACTGTTAGATAACATCTTGCATAAGAGTACTGAGCCCTGAAAGGCACAGCCTAATAATCTGCATATTACTACTCCATTTTGTCAAACACTGAACAATGATTAGTGACCCATTTTATAACTTAAAGTTGCTCTAAATTCAGAAAGAAAAAAATACACTTTGGATGAGGTTTCTTTAAATGTACTGGTGGACTGGCGGTATCATTTAAAGAGGTCTAGTCCAAGTGTTCTGCATCTTAAAAACAGGAGCAAATTGTTGTCCCCTTATATAGTAAAAGGTCTTAGAATTTGACAGATGTGACATAACAATAAAACAAGATGGAATCAGCAACCTAAACAACATGAAGGGGAGGAGATGATTTCAGAAAGCACAACAACTACACTTCAGTCCCAAACAAGTTGGGATAAGCTTAATGAAACCTCACAGACCATGTCTCTCAGAAAGTAAATAGGAGAAAAATATCTTTCACTTCAAAGAAAAGAATAAATAGCGTATTAAACAAATGAAGTGAGTACCTGAAATACTTTGATGAGCTTTAGCTCACCTCTACGTTTAATTTCAAAACCTTTAAGTTCGGCAAGCGTACCATCATCATTGAAAACTGCATAGCGCTTCTTTATTAGAATACCTTCTTCCTTGGAAGCGGGAAGAATCATTGCCTACTTGCAGAAAAAAATAAAAGAATAATCAACATAGTTATCATGCCTTATTAAACAGCACAAAGTTCCAAAAAGGGACAACACAACGAACACGAAAGTTTGCTTATAGATGTGTGTGTAGGTGTTTGTGTTTCACCTTATATGGTCCATCCACTTCAAACTCAATTGAGCATTCACTGTGTATTGTATACGTCTTATTGATGGGGTCCTTGAGTGTCTGAAAATGGAAGAGGAAATAGTTTCTTTAATGCAGTAGAAAACAGTGTTTCTAGTTTATTTAAGGTTACAAAAATGATAGACTAATAGTCTTGCAAAAACAATCTGAAAGTGAAACAAGCAGAGTACAGGACTAGCATCCCCTCCAACCTGGTACTGATCATTGGTATTGTTTCTTGCCACATCAACATTCAGCATTACACAAGGATAAGAGATTGTCAGCTTCTTCTTTGGATCTCTGAAATACACATCCATAATCATCATGATATCCAGTATAACAGCAGAAAAAATACCATTCTTAATATAAAGGACAAACCTCTACAAAACAGAAATCATCTCAGAAAATAAATATCATGCAGCACAGATTACAAGAACAGAAGAAAGGGCAACAGCAATAACACTTAAAGAAACAATGTTTCTTAAGAACCAAAGCATACTTTGTCTTGAAGGTATAATTCTCAGGGAAAGAGCCTGGTAATGCACACCAAATACCATCTGTGTCTAATTCGAGGGGCTTTCCAATTTTTTCAACCAACAATCGAGCATTCTGAATGATTTTTGCACCAGTATATGTGACAACTCCAGCCATCTCCATTGAGTACCATCTTGCACCCCTGAAGGAGAGAAAAAGAGACTGTAGTTACACTGCTTGAAGGCATAGAACAAGGACAGAACAGTGTGCCGGAAACAGTGAAAGAAAATAAACATACTTGCGCATGACATAACCATAAAAGGAGTTTAAAATGCATTTATGAGCCAGCTGCAATGAATCATACACAACTACCATGTCCTGTGAAAATCAATGAAAATGTAGAACGATTAGTGACATATAGCATTCTCTCTACTTATCAAAGACAGAATGAGTTTAAACAATAGAAAGACACATTAAAAAGGCACCTGTGCTTCTTGAATCTTTATGGAATTTCCACTAGCCTTTGCTTCAGACAGCTTACCTTTCCAAACTTTATTGAGCCCTTTGTATTCATACCTCCTATCTCGGAAACTTTTAACAGAAAGCAAAAATTCATATGAGCAAACTTGGGGAACAGCTGAAAAGCTCCAAACTGATATTGTTGACATAGTACAGCTATTAAAATACTAGAGATGAACAAACGATCCATAAGCTTGTCTTACCTCCGTACAGTATCAACATAAAAAGGATTTTCTCGCATGCAGATCCCTGCTTCTCGAACTTCTGTGACCGGCTTTTCAAGAACTCTTTTATATGCCTTAAAATAGTTAAAAAGGGACTACTCAGTTTTCCTAGAAAAAGAAGTTAAAGGAAGATGGCATAGCAAAGTTAGCAACTTACCTTTTGACAGTATTTCTTTAAACGGTCCTTGAGCTTTACTTGTTGTTCTGCTTTAGGCAAATCAAGAAAAGACTTTGATCGTTGACCATCTCCTACTTCAACAAGTTCAGACTCGAGTTGTCTCTTTATGTGGTAATAATCACTGATGTTTCGTATAAACGAAATATCAAGTTTCAGTAGCAATCTATCTAAAGTTGCCAATTTTGTACTAAATGACTAGAAAATATACCTCCTTTTTGCCATGTACATTTCACCACGCCAAACCCATTCAAGCTTCCGGAGACACTTTTTGCCAGGACGATTAAAATCGCATGCAGTGCATATCTCATCTGATACTATTGATGGTGGCTGATGGAATCAAGTAATTAAAGTTAAATTCAAAAGGCTACCAAATATAAAATGCTACATACACAATAAAGAGATAATGCACCCAACATGAAGCACCTCCTCAATAAGACAGCAGAAGTAAAAATCAGTATGTGTCAGCTGTTCAGCACATCATGTTTTAAAGCCAATTGGGTGTCAGCCATAAAAGATCCACATAAAGCCCACTGCAAGCATCTAAAAATAACTGACGAATTGTTTTCTTATTTTTTTTAGGCGGCTTTTTGAATTGATTTCTTGAAATGACACAATACAAAATATATTGATGATACTCGTAAATTAGAATTATTATTTTTTAGGCTGGTAACTACTCGTAAATTAGAATTAGAATTAATTTATTAATGGTCACGCCCTAGAGGCTGCACTTAAACAGCAGCAAAGTCGACCAATATTCACAGCATGGACTTCCAGGACAATGGATAAGTATAATTCGAGGGTATAGCAGTTGAAAAATTAGAAATATCATTCTAATCCCCTTCAGATATGATTGGTTTAGTGTTACGTAAACCCCTAGAATTTACTATTTAATTGATTCTCAATCTTCTAACTGGTCTCCGATTGAACCTTCTACAACTTGTACCTTCTTCTGCCTTGTCTCCCCCAGAATCTCTTACGGACGGAATATTATTGTGAAGACTGAAGACTCCCACATTGGTCCTATAAAGGGATGGGTGGTCTCATTAATATAGTTTGGGCAATCATCACCTTTTGAGCTAGCTTTTGGGATTGAGTTAGGCCCAAGATCCATTTCTTTACATGGTATTGGGCCCACATTAAATTGCTAACGAATCACATATCCAGCCCTGTGCGTGAGGGATGAAGAGTCCCACATCAACCATTTAAGGGCTGGATGCCCTCATTAATTTGGGCAATCCTCACCTCTTGAGCTAACTTTGGGGGGTGAGTTAGGCCCAAGATCCATTTCTTTTTTTTTCATGATAGGGGAAACCTGCAGCCGCTACCCTTTGGGTGCGCATAACCACATAGGAGAGGTAACCGGCACTAGGCAAGCCCGATGCGACGAGCTCAACCCAGAAGGCAAACCCCTTGCTTTCGCTGGCAAGGGGTTTCGAACTTGAGACCTCCAACATGGAAGTTCCAAGCCCAAACCACTAGGCCACCCCAAAGGGTGCCCAAGTTCCATCTCTATACAAATATATTCTTAAGATTAACTCTATTCATTCGAAGTCTGGTGTTCCCAGAACGCCCATAGAAATTCATCTTCTAATGATTAACATGTGATATTATCTTCATCCCAAGATTTACAAAATTTCAAGTTCTAATGACTGTCGCTATCCCCAGTTACAAGAAGTTAATCGTTAAGGACCAACCTGCTGACTTTAAAGCAGAATGCAACAAGAAAAAGAAACAGGTTTAAAAGTCACACAAGACAGGCAGAGAATAAAACCCCACAAATCTGCAACCTCTAGCATCGTGTATCACTAGCGTCTTTTATTGTTCTTTCCTCACTCCCCAATTTTCACATGTCTAACCAAGCTGATGGAATCTAGATTGAAAATTTCAAGTTTACTCTGTTCCACATCAGCACAGTTATCTGTGCATACATAATATTGCTTTAATAGTCAAAATACTGTGCTACCTTCTCTTTGCATCCCAACAAATGAAGATGTTAAAGATATAGTCTTGTTGTTTTGTAGGTAGTAACAAGTTGTAAAAAACTACTCCTCTGATCTAAACTGACCGCCATCCTTCCTCTGGGACATTTTTAAACTTGAAATGGTAGACTATTTTATCCTAGTCTATTAACGATTTACCTTGTCAATTTTGTAATATACAAAAAATTAACTTTTCTGCCCATGGTTTCTTCCGTCTAAAACAGAAAACTGGATTTTCAATTCCTTCAAACACATTCGATCTGGGAAGAAAGAGTAACAAAAAAGCCAGACATACTAACATGCCAGAGAAGAACATTCTTCAAGAAATGGACTGCGAAAGCTGACATACCTGAAGCCTATTTGTAAGTATGATGTTTGGATACATGGCAGCTACATCAAGATGATATATGAGGGGGCATTCTTCCCTTAAAGGATCATCTCGTAAGCTCATTAGCTGTAAATAGATGGTTAAGATGGTCAGAGAGGAGACAAATTTCTGCAAACATCTAAAGATTTTCTCAAACTATTAAGCTACGCAATAAGAAAGAAAGTCTAAATAAGAAAAAAATGAAAAGGAAATCAGAAACTTCCAAAACAATAAATTCAACTCCTGTCAGATATGGCCATGGGTGCCGGCGGAATACTTGTCAAATCTCTCTCATGTGACAGACAAATGCCTCAACTCAGCTGAAATTATCAACAAACGAAACAAAGGATGCACTACCTTTTCCATGATGGCATTCTTCACTTCATCATAATTTGTGACAGATTCCAAGTCCATCTTCCCCTCAACAACAATGGAATACTGCAGATCTCTATCAAGGTTGCTGATCAATAGCTGGAGTGTTGAGAATCTTCATGTTAGTAACTAATACAATGGAACAGAAGAGCCTAGAAAATATCAAAAGCTAACTGTAATAGACACCAAAGATCTCAAAAGGCAAGTCTTTAAACAATTTAGGATGTAGTTACTGTACATAAGAGCAATACAGCAAGCTAAAAATGGACACTTCACAGTGAATTACTACATTCATCTACAGCAGCAAGAAGAGAATTGGGAGATCAATTGGCCTTTGGAAAATGCTTCAGAGAACAAGAGCACCCCCTAAAGCAGTCTATTTTGAATGTATAGCTGAAAAAGTGGCTTGTCAAACGCAAGCTGCACTTCAGAAAGAGGCCTGTCTCTCTGCAATATATGTTTCTTATGCAAAGCCTCATTGGAAGCAAACAATCATCTTCTGCTTCCAGCTTATCCACCACTCTCTTCAACCTTTCTGTCAGTACCTTAGAGATCAGCTTGTAAAAGCTACCAATCAAGCTGATGGCCTGAATCTTTAAGCTCCTTTGCTCCTGTCTTCTTAGGAATCAGTGCAATGTAGGTTGCATTAAAGCTTTATTCCAAATATACCACTTGAGTGAAAATTATGAAAAGCCTCCATTATGTCTTAACTTAATAACCTCCCAACACTTTAGGTAGAACCCCATTGTAAATCCGTCAGGGACTGTCTATAGCACGCGTCTTCAGACACTCAAAAACTTCTTGCTCTTCAAAGACTGCTGGTGGTGCCTCTTTCTCATCCTCTGTGATTGACTGATGGTAGGATGGTTGCTAACATTTTCAGATTGCCTCCAGTTTTCAGTTTCTGTGAACAGCTTCTTGTAAAAAGACATGAATTCTTCCTTGATTCTGTTTGATTCAGATATAGTCTCTCCTTGTAGCTCCAACTGATCAATGTGATTGTATCTCTTGTGGGCATTAGCAATCTGGTGGAAAAACTTAGTATTCATGTCCCCCTCCTTGAGACATAAGGCCTTTAAAGTCTGTCTCCAGGCCACTTCTTCACTCTTCAAACATCCTTTACAATGGGTTTGTTGTTGTTGTATGAAATTTTGTTACGTTTGTGATAAGACAGTTGAAAACCAAATATATTTTCCTCTTCAAAGTCAATTATTCATAAAAATATAACCAACAGACATCCATGTATTTGGCCAAACTTTCATGCTAGTCCAAAAAGTTTATAGTATTATCAACTAGATGGTTTGAGGAGAAACAAGACTTCTATTCCCTTTTTCTCAAAATAGATTACCTACTTCATTTCATGGGTCAACAGAAATAATTTTAGATAGATTGTTATAAGAAGTGATTCTAGTAATAGTTTAAAATGATGAAAAAATAGAGTAACTAGAAGAAAATAACTCATGAAGTAGTATTACATAAATTCATCTAATCTGGAAGAAGAGAAAGCTTTATAAGATTGTTAACCTCATAGGCAGAGGGATCGAGTTTAAAACTGGTTGGGATGTCAGATCTGAATACACCACTTTCTAGGCATTCCACATGACCACCAATGTATGTCTCACTGTCAAGGAGTTGACTACCATAAAACTTCTCTGGATCAGACTGGTGCTTGTTTGGACAGATAACATTTGCCTTATAAGCCTGTACGCAGGAGAAATGCAGAAGAAAAACAAATAAGGCAGTTAGCATACAGAAGAAAAGTGGAAAGCTTCAATGAAGATTTCCTTTGTCCTCTTTTCCAAGTCAAACAGAATCAAAACACTGAAGAGGCACCAACCATAAAACTAAAATCCATAAACAAGGAACTTCCTGAGAACCAGAAAGAAAAAAGGAGCTTCTAAAGACACCTACCTGAACCATAAGAAGCATTTCACACAAAGTCCCACTTCCTTTGCGCAAGACTTCATCTGGCGGCATGGGTATTATGGTTGCAAGGGAGAAAATGAAGGGATGAACGTAAGTCATGTACAAGTAGTATGTTGAAACAGCATCTGAAACAGAATATGAAGCCATCATCTGCAAAATCATTTAAACACACAAAAGTTAGGTTATCCAGAATTCCAGACTGGTTTTCCTCCAGTGAATAAATGAAAAGACGATGAATGCATTTTCTCCTTTACCAAAGTAGCACTCATAAACAAGTTAAAACAAAAAATAAGATTAGTACTCTACTCACCATGAATAACAATTCAGATAATCACGGTTGTTTGAGGGGAAAATATAATACTCCCTTTGTCCCAATTTATGTGTCGCAACTCGGATTTTGAGAGTCAAGCATCTTGATTTTGATCATGAACTCGGACATGGAATCTTTAAATTTTTTGAAACAAAATTTCCATTTTTAAAAACTATGTAAAAATAATATTATACGTCACAACAATTAACAATTTGAAAATATTTAAAAGCCATATGAAAAAATTGTGGTCAAAGAAAAATTTCTTCAGCAAATCACAGTTGTTTGAGGGGAAAACATAGTACTCACTCTGTCCCAATTTTATATGTCACGGTTCGGATTTTGATCGTGAATTCGGACATAGAATATACAAGTATTTTGTAATAAAATGTACATCTTATAAAACTAGGTAAAATACGATAAGTCACAACAATTAACAATTTAAATATTTAATAGGCATATGAGAAAAATCATGGTCAGAAGAAAAACTCATTTGACACTCGAAATCCGAACACCACCATAGAAACTGGGACAGAGGGGATATTAGAGAGAATGGAAATCAGGGTCACGCAAACACAGTTGTTAAAAGAGCTCTGCTCTTGGCTGCTTGGCCATAATTCCATGGATGAATACTCCAAAAGAAATTGGTAAAATCAAACAAGAATCCTCATACTAGGAGGCAGAAATTTTTTCACACAGTATCTTATTCTTCAATTTTTTCTATTGCTTGTTGCTTCTTTGCTTTGTTCATCCTGTTATTTCATCCAACTTCTTTTGAGCCAAAGATCTACCGAAAACAATCCATCTTACTCTCCCAGACCACTTGTGGGATTACACTGGGTATGTTGTTGTAATCTTCATACTAGGAATCTACCAAGGTAATTCTTTCCATTTTCTGGCTATGAATGCTAACTGTTATAGTAGATTCATAGATGGGAGGCTGCAACATCTCCTAAACAGTGGGGAGGACTTGGGTTACAGACTTGAAGACTTTTAACGAAGCACTTAGGGGTAAATGGTTGTGGAGGAGAAGCTTTATGGAGAGGGGTGATGGGGAAAAAATAGGGCGTAATGGAAGGGGATGGAGAACAAATGTGATCATTATACCTTTCGGGAGTGGTGTGTGGAGGAATATAACGAAGGGATGGAACGCTTTCGATGATAACATTACTTTTAGGGTTGGGGATGGGAGAAGAGTTAGTTTGGGAGGGCAAAGGTAGTGTGCAGGTTTGGTGCTTAAGGATGAATTTCCAGTATTGTATAGGGTCTCCTGCCAAACGGAATTATATTCATCAAGTAAAGGGGACTCAAGGGGATGGAACTTTTTGGGATTTGAGGTGCAGGAGGAATTTCCATGATCGGGAGGTGACTGAGCTTCAAAGAATACTAGATTTACACCAAAAGCAATGTAAGTCAGTCAACAGACCCGATGCTTGAGTTGGGTGTCGGGGAATAACACTGTTCTTTTGTCAGGTTTTCAAGGAGAAGCTTTTGGTGAGGTGGAGGATAGTTTTCTATATGGTGCAGTATGGATACCAAAGGTGCTGACTGTCGAGGAAGGTGTGCTTCATGTGGTTTGCTACTAGAGGGGTGATTTTGATGACAAAGAACCTTAGGAAGTGAAAGGTTGTCTACGTGAGTTAGTGTTTCATATGTAAGGAGGCTAGTGAGTACACGGATCATATTTTGCAACATTGCAGATTAGCCACGGGATTGTGGGAGCCATATATTTACATGGTTTGGCGTCACTTGGATAATGCCAAGACTCATGAAGGAGTTGATGTTCAGCTGGAAAAGTGGAGCTAGGAGAAGAAGGCACAAGGCGTGGAATGTTACTCATCTTGCTCTAATGTGGTCATTTGGAAAGAGAGAAATAGGAGAGCTTTTGAAGAGGTGGATAAGAGCTTTGTTCAACTTCAACTGAGAAGTAGTCTCAATCCCTCTTATTATATTTTGGTGTACCCATGTAGTTCCTGATTTTATAGAGGATTGAGTGTCTTTTGGAGAGACCCATATTTTGTAGGTTTCTCCTTTTTTGGTATATCTCTTGTTTTTTATAAGGTAAACGATATTATTAACAATGGGAATGAAAGCTCCCATATACAAGAGGTAAACCAAGTTGGCCTTGTTTTTATCAATGAAAATCTTACTTGATCCAAAAAAAATGGGGTACTAAAAGAGTGATGAGAAAGCTAATAAGATTCCAAAATGCTTTTGAGAAGATAAATGGATCACAACCCTCAAATCAGAGAAGGGAACTTAGCTACCACATGCAGTAAGAGAAATTAATCCTCAAATTCTAGCATGTAATATGCAAAAGGAGGCAGAAATTACAAAGTAACAATGGCTCAGAAGAAAAACATTCCTTTTAATGGAAAGGACAGTCTTTCGACTAGAAAAAATTTCAAAGAGACACGTGCTCAAGCAGCAGGGGAAGAAAATGACTTGCCAGCTAAGGCTACACAAATCTTGGATCCCCTCAAGATACTCGTAGTCATATGACATTAAATGATGATTGTGAAATCCTTAGATAATGGAAAGCTATAAACACAAATTTTTCATCATAAAATTGTAAAGCATGAGTTTGGGTCTGTGCAATCTGCAATGTGGCTTCCCTTTGGGTCAAAAGAACAAAGTTATCAATCATGTCTAACACTTCTATAGATAATATCATCTTTGAAATTCATGGTGAACTTACTAAGATATACCAGTTTGAAATAACTCATACCTGTGGTTTTTCCTTTGCAAAGCGAACCATATCCTCAGGATTAACTTCTAGAGGATCATAACCCAACTTGGCCTTCGTTACAGCCTGAGTTGGAGAGGAATAAGGCAATAGTTAATCAGATGCCATAGTGAAGAGTCTGACAGAAAGTTCAGTCTAAATAGGTCGAAATTATTAATAAGCCAAGAAACTGAGAAGAGATATAACTTCTTCATTTACCACAAATGAAAAATCTCTTGAGCCAACGTATCTGGTCATAATTCTAAACATAAGGGGAACTCATTCACTACTCATTTTTTTACTACTTTAAGAGAGCCATATTTCTTTCTTTACATTCTTAGGTTGATTATGTGAGCTCTTTGGAACACTTTATTTTCAAAATTTTAAAAAAAAAAAAAAAAGTACAACAGGTAGGTACCTATGAAATTTTGTAGAATCTCAAGGGAGTGGGAAGCTTTTCTATGAGGAAAAATAACTCTACAATTATCCACCCAAAATCATTAGGATCTGAAAATTTGATTTTGAGCCATACACAGCACATGGGAGCTCCAAGATGCAAAAAAAAAAAATGTAATCTGATTGTAAAGGAACTACCACCATCCAGTTTGATAAATATCTTTTACAAGCACACAAGTTTCAATCCAGGCTAAGCTGCTACGGGGTACGGAAAGAAGAGAAGACACTTTCAACAGATATGAGCTCTTAGGCAAAAGACGTGTGGAGTCCACAGAAAACATAAAATATTAATATTACGTAATCAACTGGAACAATTAACAAAAGTAGAGAACTAATGTGAATTTCACACTGTGAAGACAAGAAAGATCATACTGGAATACATGAAGGCATCAGCAAAAGGTTAAAATCAGGTAAAACAAGAATAAAGAGCATAAGCAATAAGAAAAGAAAAAGAGGTTACGAGTTACACCTTCAGACCTTGGCTTCCTTGAGGAAGATAACTATCACGTTTGACCCAAGCAAAACAGTCCAGATGGCAAGCAAATTTAGCACGACATTCCCCTTGATTCTTGTCACAGGAAAACCCAAGCTCCTGCAGTGACAAAATAAAGAACAATAAGGGGTCATTGAGTGTATTAGCAAAAATAATGCATGTTATTAGACAGTAGTCCCTTGTTTGGTACACTTTTTATGTTATGTATAACTAATGCTTGCATTAGTTATATAATCTATTGTGTATTGCAGAGTGTATTACTAATACCATGAATTTCTAGGTATTAGTAAAGCAAAAGGATTTAATACATGCATTAGCATGGTTAAAAGCTCAATTACCCCTCAAAAGCACTTTTACATCTTTTCCTCCATAATTGCGAAGGATATTTTTGTAAATAAATACTTTTATACAATGCATACTATTTTCAATACACCAAACCAAACAATGCATAAGAAATAATTTATGCATAACTAATGCAAGCATAACTACTACAAGCATTACTAAATACTAATACACTCTATTGAGCATTATTTTAATACTCTACCAAACCACCCCCAAGTGTGTAACATGGGTTTCAGGCAGAAATGAGAAACTACAAAAACATAAAACAAAGAAAAAGAAGATGATACTAATTTCGAAAATGATGACTTTACAAATTATTATTGAGATTACAACTCAACAGAAACAGAGAACCTTTGTGAAACTATATGTTTGTAGGAATTACAGCAATCCTGCAAGAGTTTCAGTGAAAAATCGAAAAATAAAATATTTTGGGTATGGGTATGCTGAGCCAAAAGGACCTTATCAAACACCTTAGCAAGAGAAACAACTTGTATATTTCTGTCCCAAGACACAGAGAAATTACACAATTATGAAGTTGGAAATGGACTGAGAGCAGAGCTAGATAATGAATTGGGTGCATCAGGAAAAATTTCTTAGACTTTATCAACAGTCATATTATTTGGGCATTGTCAGGAAAAAAAAATGGCAAAGTAGAATTGCTCTGGAAAACCATCCACGAGATGCTGAATCATAAACTACTTGAGATTACAAACACAAACACTCTTAACAGTAAAGAGAAACATACATCCTTCAGGCTCAAGCCATAATGAGTAGCTCTTGTCTCAACAAATGGCCAATCAAAGAAGTCACCGTTATATGTTACATAGATACCAGGCTTCGCCACTTGCATGTGCGCGAACCAGTGCCTAAGGAGCCCTTCCTGCAACAAAATAATGTTGTAGAACAGTGAATGTCTCAATGGTGAAGAAATAGAGTGTACAAAATTTCAGAAAAAACATTACCTCATTTTTCACATTTGTCACTTTAAAATGCCCTTCATATTCTGGTTTTGGGGTATACTCTATATCCTCAATATCTTCCCCAACACACTGGAAATTCAGAAAAAATTGGTTATAATTGCATAGAAAAATAATTAATTTACTTTCCCAAAAACAAATTAAATGGATCCTTGTTTGTAGATGTATTGCTAAAGAATTCGCTTCAAGGAGGAGTCTCACTAACAACAACCAGCTACATAATCTATACGAAGACCCTAAATGGGTAAACCCAATGAAGAAGACCTGAAGAAATCATGTAGATCATGAAGCCTAACATTAATTTATCATATTTTTATAACAGATAGGAGAAGGAATTCAACAAAACCTAGTTCAGATTAGAAAGTAAGTGTAAGAAACACAAATGCTACAGAATAAGCACCTCTCTGTTAATAATGAGATAGCCTTGGCCATCAACCATGTATGAGATCATCATTATGGAATCATATTCGGCATCAGGAAATTTAAGAGGAAGCTTTGTGGTTTCAATATCAAAGGCGCAAACATGAACTTCAGCTCGCTGCAAGAGATCAGTCCTCTTCTCCAACATAACATTGGAGCTAGATACACTCACATCATACCACTGACCACATCTAACATCTAATAAATGTAAATTTCAACGTTAAGATCAAAGCACATAAACAGTTAATTCAAAAATTTAGAGACTTCAGAAATCTTAGCATTGAAAAGTACATTACCAATGTCAATGGCAAAGCGAACATGGTAGGGGACATCATATTCACGTAGATCAGTGATATAATCTATAAAATCTTGACTTCGCTGCTTGCTGCATGTCAGGAAACAATCACTTCAAGATGGACGTACCCCATAACGAAACTTAAATGAAAGGATTGGTATAAATTGATAAGGAAATTAAACAATGTCAAAAGAACTGATGATCATCTAAAGATATGTGAACTTCAATAAATACTTAATGGATGGACTATGGTTATTGATATTATTTCAAAATATCAGAGACTACCTTTTCCCCGTCAGTATAGATTCATATGCTTCTATAGTATCAAACTTCGTTTGATTTCTCTCAACAATGTGTGTTAGATCACGCTTCACGTCCATCAACTGTTGGACAGTGTCAAATGATATCTTTAAATATGATCTGTGTAGACCAGACAGATGGTTTTTCTGAAAAAGAAGAAATAAATATCAGAAAGAGATCTTGATGGCATAAAAATAGACAGTGTAGGTATGAAGCAGCAGTGAGCCAACATGATAAAATCATATTTGCAACTAATTGGTATCGCCTAAATAGATCTCGTCTTTCATTGTGCCCTATCTTTCGCTAAGTGTACATAGGTTCTAAGCGATTGTAGGTCTTTCGGTGTGATTCCATTCCATTTGATTTTAGCTTTACCGCCCTTGTAACACCTTTCTCACCGCTATGGACTGATGGACTGATGCATATGGGGCTTGACACATGACATAAACAAATCATCTCAAGTGACATTCTCTCATTTTATCATCAAATGTCTTCATTTTTAATACTGTCTAATCTTGTATGGTCGCACGTCTATCTTTCATATGAATTTCCTTCTACCATCCCATTTTAATTCTATTTCACATCTTCATCCATTCCATTCTCTTGGGAAAATGAGCCTAGGTATCTAAATTCACCTTAAATTCACTCTTCTATGTTGAATAAACTTGTAGTGCATACATTTAGTCTTCTACTTAACCTACAACATAATTGGTTCCATTAGTTCTTTTTGCAAAGTTATCTCTTTAATAATAGTTACAAAGATAACTTGCAAACATTAAGATAGAAGTTGTTTTTATGCACATTTCACCATAGACAACATAAATGGTTTCATTAAATTCTGTTAAATTAGGTCTTAGGCATAATTCACACCCGAAAAGCTAGCTTAAAGGAAGGAGGATTGTCCAAGCCTTATAAGGAGTCCACCCATCTCATTAATCACTAATGTGGAACTTTTGTCATTCTTCAACACCCCACCTCAAGCCCAGTGCTTAGCATATAGTGCATGGGCAATTTTTTATTGGGCCACCCATCATTGGGTGAGACGGGTCCTGCTCTGATACCATGTTAAATTAGGTCTTAGGCCTAACTCACACCCCAAAAGCTAGCTCAAAGGAAGGAGAATTGTCTAAGCCTTCTTATAAGGAGTACACTCATTTCATTAATCACCAATGTGGGACTTTTGTCATTGTTCAACAAATTCCTTTGGTAAAGATATTTCCTTATACCAAGTAAATGAAAAAAAGAGCAAACGAAATGGCGGGAAGATTTTCTATCACCTCGGTGTTACTTACAACTTATGAATAGATACCAAAATACCTGATGAAACTTCAAAAAGAGGTCTAATATAGCCGAGTTAACAAGATTATATCAGTGACATTGATGTCTAATAGTTTGAGCAAGTTTCACACGCATGAAAGGTGAATAAACAAAAAAAACATGTTTTTCACAATGTTTCTTCTTCCCAAGACCCACAGACATTTTTAAATCCAATTCTCTTTCACACTCTGCCACCTCATGATTAGACATATGACCTACTTTCTCTTGTGCATAGCATTCAAACAATGACGACCCACAGATAAATATTTTAGTAATAACATGAAATGGGAAGTGATGTGATGCAGAATCAAGCCACGTGCTTGCTGAATTTCTAGGCACACTTTACACATCCAATAGCTCTTTTTATGGGGTTTCATAGTAGGATCCCACTCATACACACTCTAAACTTCCATTAACACGGAACTTTTATGAAAGCAGTCATGAAACAAACAAATCCTAAATTTGATGTTAATAGACTTACAAGATCAAGATCCTCTTTCTCTAAAACTTCAATATCTGCAATTTGAGATTCATATCGCCTTCTCAGATATGAGTCGACATCCATCTCCATTTTATCCTGTTGAACAAATGCGCAACAATCAGCAAATATATGAAATTTGGAAGAAGAAAAACTTTCTTTGCTTGGAGTACAAAAGGAATTTAAGGGACTGACCTTTGTTGCCACGTAAAAATATGGCCTGAATTTGTACTTTGCTTTGAATGTTGAACCATCCTTCAATCAGAAAGTTCACGCATAAAAACTCACCGAAATTAACATTTTAATGCTTTCTCTTATTGAATCAATAAGCAACACTTCCACTAAGAATGTCCAACCAATAACTCACATAAATTAACAAATTCAATATTTTCTCTTACCGGATCAATAACTAACACTTCCACTAAGAATATCCAACCAATAACTCACCTCAATTAACATGTCCATACTTTCTCTTATCGAATCAATAAACAACACTTCCACTCAGAATATCCAATCAATTACTCACCTAATTGTCATTTCAATATTTTCTCTTATCGGATCAATAAACATGTCATTTCCATTAAATATATCCCATCAATAACTCACGGAAACTAACTTGCTGTATCTTTTCAAATGAATAAACAAACAAAATGACAGCAATATTCCATCAGTATGAACTTTTACCTGACAAACAAAATAAAGATCAACACAACTGTACACTTTGCGAGTCTCCTGATCCTCCCACGACGACTGCAACATTAAACCAAAACAAAAAAAATACTCAAAATTCACATTTTCACTAAACTTCAAAAAAAATGAGGTAAAATTTGAGGTGTAACAATAGTAGTACAGAGGCAAGAGTTAGAAGCCAGCCGAGTCGTTTATCTCCTTCAGTGAAAGCATCGAATCCTAGCTTGGATTCGAGCTGTTCTTCGGAGTTAAGTATGAGTTTCTGCTTCTTTGAAAACCTAGAGTCTCGCCGGTCCCAGCGCCGGCTATTTTCAGCGGCGTTCATACTTTTTTCCGATGGTAACTCCGGCGAATGAGATCGGAAGTTTCGAGATAAAGTTTAGATTTTTTTATTTCACAGTCTACTAGGGCCTGAAAGAGGGAAAATCTTTCCTCTTTACAGAGGGAGCTAAGGGGGTCGGGGGTTTAGAGGTGTGGGGGTACTCTCTTTCCCGCGCTTTTTTTTCCATTATTTTCTTTATTACTACTATTTAAAATGTGAAATGACAATGTTGCCACTATTTATTATATCTTCCCGCTGCGGAAATGAGTATGTTTCGGTGGATGTGAGGGTATATTAAGATAGATGAGATGAGAAATAAAGATATTCGAGATAAGGTATAGGAATGGCCTCGATAGAGGAAAAATGTAAAAAGCGAAGTTGAGAANTACTCCTATTTAAAATGTGAAATGACAATGTTGCCATTATTTATTATATCTTCCCGCTGCGGAAATGAGTATGTTTCGGTGGATGTGAGGGTATATTAAGATAGATGAGATGAGAAATAAAGATATTCGAGATAAGGTATAGGAATGGCCTCGATAGAGGAAAAATGTAAAAAGCGAAGTTGAGAAGGTTTTGGACAAGTGAAGATCAAGAGATGCATGGAGCCCTAGTGCGGAGATGTGAGAGGTTGACTATGATGGTTTTAAGAAATGTAGGAATAAGCCAAAGAAGTATTAGATGGAGGTTATTAGACAAGATATGACGTAGTTGCAGCTTAACAATCTTGGATGGGAGATTGTGAAAAATACACCTTAGGGTAAAAGGTTAGTGGGTAACTGAGTGTTGTCTTGCTTATCCTTCCATGCTGATGGTCGAAACATTTCTCGTATAGTTTGTTGTCTTTCAATTTCTACTACTATCTATTGTCTCTTGTACTTCGAGTTGTACATTGTTGAGTTAATTATTCTAACTTTATTAACAAAGCGTAATGCAAAATACGTTTCAAAGGAGAAGATATATTCATTCAAAAAAAAAGGAGTTTCTGTAAAAGTGATGTAATGACAATCCGTTTCTCAAAAATTAACTTTCCTATTTGCAACTCCTTCTCTTGCAATCCTATATAAAAAGTGAATTTAGTGAACCTAAGACATACTATGTACAGCATAAAAAATAAAAATAAATAAATAAACTTTTTCCTCCTTTCTAATGCTTAGCTTATTCTTAGAATATTTTTTGGGCAATTGGTTTTAGGCTACCTCCAATTTTTCAGCTATGAGTACACGTGTTTGAGAGTAACTGTAGAACCTTAGAGAGCGGCCGGCTAAAACGATTTGCACTAGAGTCGGGCCGAAATCGCTTCCAAGGCAATGGCTTACCACGACACAGTGTTTGTGATAAGTTATTTACTACTTTGTAATTTCAATCCAATATCAATATTGTAGTAATTTTTCCAATAGCTAGTATTCTTTTTTTTCATAATTCCATATCATGCATTCTACCGTGTTTTGTCATGATTTTGTCACTTCCCTTATAATCTTGTACATTTATTTTGATATATTTTTCCTTCAATCACAAGTCAATCTGAAATAGTTTCTCTACCTCTCAAAATAAGGGTAACGTTTGTATATATTTTTATCCTTTCACATTCGACTTGTGAAATTACACTATGATGATATTTTTATTTAGTACACAAACTCATATATTTGTTGATTATTATTCTTTTGAGTAGTCAAAAAAGGTTATAATCTTAAAAAGAAAAGAAAAAAAATGTATACAAATGTCTTAAATGTTATTGCTTGTTTCTTGTGTTTTTTTATTGGTTTTTCTTTTCTTTTACTTATTTATGTGTTGATTTTGTTAGACCTGAAATTGAAGGATATAATAAATATTTAAAATAATTTTAAACTAAACTTGTATATAATTTGAAAATTATTTTTTGAACTTTTAATTTTAAACAATTTGTTGAGTATGTAGCAAGAGTTAATGGAAATTGAGGGAATATGAAAGAGGAACTTGGAAAAAGTTGGGAACTTGAAAAGTTGAGAACTTGAAAAGTCCTCTTATGCTTTATTGAAAAGACATTTGTCCCTCATCGGTGGTGGAAAGAAAAATAGGAGAGTTTAAATATAGAAACACTCCTATTAATTGTTAAAAGGGTTGGAAAGAGGGACCCCCCTCGCGCCGTCGTCGTCGTCGCTCGCTCGGTTTCGGCTTTGGAAAAATTATCGATCGAAAGATTATTTTTTGGACAAAGTTTGTTTTAATTATTTTAGTTAATTAATTATTTAGTTAATTGAATTAAATTAAATGGCCAACGTTTTAATTAGTTAATTAACCGATTCAATTAATTAGTTAATTGACCCGACCCGACTCGGATCCATGCGCGACCCATTTTATTTAAATCTTTCCCGTTTTATTTAAATTTCTCGCAGTGACTGTTCTGAAAGGTTACAACTTTCAGAAACAGTCATGACCGTTTAAAAGGTTGCAAACTTTCATGAATGGTTGTGTGGATTCTGAAAGGATTGCAACCTTTCGGAACCAGTTCCTCTTGCCTATAAATACATTGATTCTTCAGATTTATTCCTTACGAATTTTTCTGATTTCTTCTTCTTCTGCACAAAATTTCTTCGTGTACTTTACTGCTGTTGAGTGGTTCGCTGACACCAGCGTTTTGGGTATCAATACACTGGTGATNTGACACATGAACGAAAACAGAGTCATTTTCTTGTAACAAAACTACAAAGATTATTTTCATACCAAAAAAAATCCTATTAGAAGGGCAGGAAATGACTTTGTTGAATTGTGATTTCTCTCTAATAATAATCTATTTAAATAGTTCGAATAAGAGACGCAATATCTCCTTGAACTTGTTTGGTTTTTGTCGGGCTTCGAGCTTACAAGCTGGACGTGGCCGGCATTCGAGAACCATTAGTGGTCCTAAGCAAGCCCTTGGCCTGACAGACTATTTAGCAGAAGACTTACCCAAGCAATGATAGGGGCTCAAAACAGAATTAAATCTATTAAACTCAAATACCCACCTCATAAAATCTGAAAATTACTCGATAGCAATACTTATAGTTTGTAGAACAACTCAAATAGAGCAAATACTGAGAGACAATTGACTGTGTCTATTTCTGAAGCCTCTACTATTATAAAGAAGAACATCGGGATAAGACCCGTGAAATCTCAAAACCACTAACTAGAAAATAATTGTGAAGTCCTCCAGAATGGGCTCGCCAAAAGATAGTTAGAGTATAAAGTGATCTCAATGAAGCGTCTGTTGATGATCTTGAACACCTGTATTTGCATCATAAAATAGATGCAGGTCGAATGACATCACTACGTTGAATGTACGAGTATGTAATATAGCTGAAGCGAAATAACTGAATTAAAGGACTGCAATAGATAAAATATACTCAAGTTGGATGTAAAGAACTAAAGGAGTTAAATCATTTAAATCTTTACAAAATACTTACTCATCTCTAAACTCAACATAATAAGCGATGTATTAAAATACACTTGAACTCTATTGGGAGATTCTCTAGCCCACAAACATCACTATGAGCTGCGTGATGATATAACGTCTCACCCATAATGTCATAACTGTCATATACTGTGTCAGGGTATAGAACCTCTCAACTAAGTGGATCCACTAAGCAATAATGATTCATCGAAAAAGTATGATTATTTACCCATGTTGGCAGACACGGTTTATGAGGATTTTGAGTTGTCTCAACTCATCCTCATATCGGTGCTCAATACTACTCCTACTAATATATATATTCATGCTCAAATGTATAAAAACATATTCTTTCTCTGTTGAGGTAATTACTCAAAATATCCTCTTAAATGAGGAAACTGCTCTGAAATATCTCTAAACTCATAACTCATCTAGAAATCAAGGTTTCTCTTTTCTCAATGCAAAAATGATACATTTGGGAATACTTAGTTCTCTTATACTCTTTCTCAAATCATATATAAAAACTCTTCTTTACTTTTCTCATAAATCAATTTAAGACAATGATCTGTTAAAAGGATTTCTCAATAATAAGGTTCATGCTGGAATATAGACATGAATAATCAATTCAAGAATCTCAATAAATGATATATAACAACTCAACAATTAGGAATAGAAATTTGGAATTCAACGATACTACTCATCTCAAGAATAAAAATCCTAGATTACTCTTTCTTTAAATTTTGACATATGTAGGGAGTAACGACGAACTAGTCCGACACTATGATAAGTTTACATACATGGGAAGAATAATATTCTTTGCGAAATTGATGGAAACTTGAAAAACGCTCCAAATCTTAGCTTTTTCTTTTCTTGAAACTTTGCTATAACGATTTGAAGTGTTAAAAAACGTAAAAAAGATGTTTAACACAGCTAAGACCCTTAACTAAGTGTAAAAATGATTGGAACTCAGGCTTACGAGGGATGGACAAAGTCTGAAATACCCTTAATTAACAAAAAAATAACCCTAGACGCGTCTGACGGAGGTCCTGACGGCCCGCCGCGAGTGTGACGGTCCGTCACAGTCAGGCCATCATTAAGATCTGAAACATATGCTCAATTCCTATTGGCGCGATGCTACTGTTGACTGCCCGTTAAGAGGTTTGTTGCCCGTCACCTATAATCGTCAAAGTCATATAAAACACCTGAAATTTCTGCATGTGTGACAGGCCAACTACTGCTCATAAAGAGGTTGACTACCAGGGTTGCCGTCATATTTTTTCTAATATGACAGTCTCTAATAAAACGGCCATAACTTTTTACCTTGAACTTGAAATGAGGTAAATTCAGCGGCGTTGAAAAGAAGACTCAAAGTCCTTCAATTTGGTAGGTCACAGGATACCTAATTCATTATGATTTAAGATATATGATCGTTTGAAATTGACGTAAGTAGAATTTGATGTTCAAACTTAATCGGTAAGAAAGCTTTCCACTCAACTTTGTGCTAGGGGTTTTTTGTGACCTTAATATATGTTAAGTGCTTATCATACGTCAAACAAGACAAATTGAAAGAAATTATTTTATTTAGGTTAAAGGTTTAACTGACTTCAATCCACGTAAGTTATGATGTATTCAAAAGACTTAACTCTGTCCAATTAAACACTCAACATAGTCAAATAATGTATTTGTCTGGTTTAATACATGATCTAAGTCAAAATCAAACCAATATGATCAGAACTCAAAATAAAATTCATTTTTGAATTACCAATAACCCACAAGTTCAATATGGTTAGCTTTCCATTTTGAGTCCGTTTAAATGTCCAAAGCCACAAAATTGCAAGGAAAAATCACCATATAAACTCAAAATTAAGTAGGAATCATTTTCTTTTCAAAATGTAAATGAAATCATTGCTCAAACCTCTTAAAGTTAAGTTCCCAATTCTAAAATGTTGATAAATAAAACAAAGCAAGCTATGCATCCTATGTTGATTTTTGGCACGTGTCATAGATTGTGCAACACATGCTCCTCACATGCTCAACATGTCGTGCGATGGTCGTACATCAAGCACTCGATCACACACCTGATCTCATGCATAATCACAGGGTGCATGCATCAGAGCATATCCTACATTTTTTCTACAAAACAACAAGATTTGTATCTCGTAGTTTCGTAATCTCACTCAAGCCCCTTGAGTACAATAACAAGCATGTCAATACGATTAATATAATTCGATTGATTTGTATTTCGTTCAAAACATAAATAGAACACGAACACTCAAAATGAGAGGTTTTGTTTTGTTACAATTCCATTTCTTTTTAATTTTCTTACTTTGCTACTCTGACTCTTTTTTTCTGCTACCTTTTCTCTTTTGCTTTTTCATTATTTATTCATTCTATAGTTAAATAAGTAAAATTCTTTTTGAGAGGTATCAAAAATATATTTAGTGATGGAAAGAAGGGAATACCAATGGCGCGTGTGCATAAACTTTCCCGTATATAGACAATAATCTTTGTTTTTCTAGTTATCGTTATAGTAATAAAATACATTCTTCTAATTGAATTTTACAAGTGATTCTTGAATTTCAAAATATTACAAAATTACAGTAATAAAAATATGTATTTAAAATTTCTTATATCCAAAATAATTTCAAAATACAATTCTGAAAAAAGTAAAAATTATCCATGATCAAATGCGCTATTAGTCAAGTGAATACTTCAAGGAGCAAATGATAACAAAAAAAAAAAGTATATGGTGCAAACTAAAAAAATAAACCACAACTAAAGGTGCACAAAGCAAAATACTTGATATAAGTAATTTAACGGTTGAGATTTAATCTCTGCATAAGAAAGGGCAAAAAGCCCTAACTATATATTCATAGCATTCACCGCACATTTTCCTCTTTCTCTGTAAAGCCGGAAGCAGCAGCAGCCCTACGCCATTTAAGCTTACAAATCTCACAAAGTAAATTCTCTCTTTCTTTGATTTGATTTGATCTCGTATTGTTTATCTAACGATACATTTTTGTTGTTTTTTCTTGTGTTCGTGTGTAATTATTATTATTCTTGTGTGTATTTGTAGATAAGAAAATGAAGGTTATCGCTTCTTACTTGTTGGCTGTGTTGGGTGGCAATACCTCCCCATCTGCTGCAGATTTGAAGAAGATCCTTGCTTCTGGTATTGTGTTCATTTTTTTTCTTTTATTTCCTTGTATATACATTTTTTTGTATATTAGTTGATGTGGGGTGGGTTGAAAATGATTCTTATGGATGTGAATATGAAATAACCAGCTGCTTTGTGGAATCAACCGGTTAAGGTTACGTATATTAGACCCTTGTAGCCCGGCCCTTCCTCGGACCCTATGCATAGAACTTAGTTCATCAGGATTGTTTTCGTTGCGTGTAATTCCAGAAGTGGGGTTTGTAGTTAGTCAAAGAGGATATTGACATTCGAGTCATGATTAGTAAACTCATCTTTCATTGAATTTTATGGCCTATGTAAGATAGGTTAAGGTTTGCAGTACACACCAACCTCCCTAGACCCGACCTGTGGGATTACGTTATTCTGGTTATGTTGTTGTTGTTTACTGATTTATTGATGTATAAATGAATGGTTGTAATGTCAAGATGAAGAATTTATCTTTCCTTGTTTGTAGTCTCTTCTATTTTTACTGATTTAGAGCATGACATTTTGACATTTCTGAATGCGGTGTTGTTTCTGTGTTGGTTTATTGTACTGGATCCTTGCAACTTATTGGCACATGTATTTGGTTTATTTATGGATGTACTTGGAGATGTTTACGTGCCTAATGGAGTAATGCGGGTTATTGCAGTATTAATTATAGTTTTCCGGACCTGCTATAAAAGAAATTTTGATTCCTGGAGAAAGAGTGAGGAATATTTGAGGAAAGTAGTATTATTGAAGAGGCATTACATTTTATTAAGTTATTGCTAAACAACTATGAAGCACCTATCTGTTAAACTTTTGAGTAGATTTAGTTTGTTTGATACTGAGAGACCTGGCCTTAATATATTCGATGTTCTGTTAATTTTATTTAATGTTCTTTGTCAAAGAATTGGAGAATCAACAACAATATTAACACCACATCCTGTAGAATTCCGAGTGTGGTCTGGGGAGAGTGGTGTGTGCACAATCTTACCTTGCGAGGGTAGATAGGCAATTTCTGATGGACTATGTCATATAATACTTTCCTGAGGTATCCACGTGAGGCTGGATTACCCTATTATGCTTACTTTCCTTACATAGGATAACCCTGTCGTTGATTTGTATTTTATGGATAAGAAACATCATTAACAATGTTACTTTGTTTTGTATACTACTGTATACTGTCTTTAGTTTTGCATTCTCAATTTTTTTAAATGTGTGCTGCAGTTGGAGCTGAAGCCGATGATGATAGGATTGAACTCCTCTTGTCCCAAGTCAAGGGCAAGGACATCACTGAGCTGATTGCTGCTGGCAGGGAGAAGTTGGCTTCAGTACCCGCTGGTGGTGGTGGTGGAGTTGCAGTAGCTGTATCTGGTGGTGGTGCTGCAGCACCAGCTGCCGAGGAGAAGAAAGAGGAAAAGAAGGTGGAAGAGAAAGAGGAATCTGATGACGTAAGATTCTTCGTTTAATTTAGGAGGCCTTTGCTTTTTTCTGCTGTGTATAATGTTTTCTTGTATATCTACTAATAACATGGTGGTCTGTTTTTCAATATTGCAGGACATGGGCTTCAGTCTCTTTGATTAGAGGAATGTTTTACTGGTTTCTGTATGAAAGGACCTGTTCCCTTTGAGTTTATTCTGGGAATCTTTTTGTCAATTTACTGATTTCGCTTTTAGTTTAGTTAATGAACCTATATTTTGCTTGGTAAACATCTCGAGTCAAATGGAAATTACTAGTATTGTTGGATTTGATTTACTTCTTTTTTGTTGATGTATTTGTTGCCAGTTTCAACTCATCAAAACCTGCAATTCTCAATTTATAATAGAACTTAGGCGGTTTCAACGCTAACACTTACAGTAATGACCCACTGTTAACTTGGAATTCTAATCCAACCGGAACCTACAAAATACCTGTGTAATCCCATAAGCTGGGTCTTACCCCTTGAAGTCATTTTTGAAAGACCTTCGCGGTCACAAAAAGCTATCTACATAGTGAGAACTTGCAAAACAGACGTCAGAAGTGAAATGAAGCTTCCTGATAATTTGAATGAATTCATAGTAAGGTCTTGTACAATAATTAAGGAAAGAGAAACTTAAAACATTGCAGCTACAATTCAAATATATAAAACTAGGACTTAAGAAGTTGTCAAAAAGGTCTACACTAGTAGTTTATTAGTCGAGACTATGCGAAAACAACATCAATTATTGGTATTGCAATGCAACACTAGGTCTCTAACTCTATAAACTACTGTCCACAACAAGACCATTGATGATAAGCTAGGCCGCTGTCTGACTAATGAATCCGGAGTGGAAAAGGCTGATCGTACACTCCTTGCCAATGAGCTAGTACCAGATTAGCCAACAACTCCAATTCACTAATATCCTTTCAACTTGAGTGAAACAAGTCAAGTTCTACTTCCCAGAGGCACGGCAAGTTTCTTAAAACTGAGAATCTATGATGTATAGCAGGTTTTGAGAAAAGTACCAGAAGTCATAGATTACAGATACACGACAGATCAGGGTCCAACGAGGACAGCAATACTTTCCAACATAAGTCATAGTACTCCTTCCAATTCTCCAGAATAAGCAGATGTAAACCATCCAATAATGGAGTATAGCCACAACAAGAACCCGTTTAAGACTTTGGAACAGTCACATTCAATATTTTTACATCCTGGTATGGCTTGTCACCTTTGTCGGTCTTCACTTTCTCTAAAGACTGTCATAATCCAAAAGAAAAGGAATTGTTAATTAGGTCCCAAGAAGTAACCATACATTAAATATCACATGAAAGATACTGCAGCAATTATCATTTTAATTTGAACTACAGCATATTCACCAACTTTCTTCCTTTCTGTTAAAATAACTAGATATTCTGCTGAACAGGACAAAGCTCTGAGTGGTCTATTCACAGTAATCAATCCATAGCAGAGACAGGAGGGGGAAACTTTATAAGTTAATACCTGTACAACATCCATTCCTTTCACCACTCTGCCAAAAACTGTGTGCTTGTTGTCCAACCATGGAGTGGCAACAGTTGTTATGAAGAATTGAGAGCCATTGGTGTTTGGCCCAGCATTAGCCATAGACACAGTGAAGGGTCTGTCGTGTCGCAGACTGCACAGACCAATATAATCGTTTAGATGAACTTTACTCAGAGCATAAACTAGAAAACGTGTCTATCACCTATATGGAGAAACTCAAGTTAAAATTAGATGTCATGAGGCTGTGTCAGCTGTTATTTCAGGCAATGACTAAGCTATCCACTCCCTAGACCCTAGAAAAATCTTCTCGGAGTCGACAAAGCAAGCAAAATGAATCTCCAGAGTCGAGCAAGGAAGAAGACTACAGCACATGCTAAATATTATGATGTGCTCCAGAAGTATACTTGTGGCTCCATGAATGGAGCACAAGCTTCTGATTAGACTCAATCAGTCACTTTCATAATCATAAGCATTAGAATTGTATGTTAATATCAAAAGCACAGAACTGCAAAAGATCCTTTTCATTGGTAGGGAGGAAATTGTTGGGTCATCTAGTTAAATTCATGAAAGCTACACAGCTGTTGCCAGGAAGAATTAACAATATTATAATTTGCAACTGAATTTAAAAATTCAAACACTGACAAAATCATGGTCATCAGCATATTAAAGACGAGTAAAGGAAGGCAAGCAAAAGAGATTTCACTTTTGGCCAGTCGTTAACTCTTATTTCTAAACTATGCATTGGCAATCTTCTATTGCATATTAGGTGCTGCAAAAGCTGCAGCAACCTTAAGAACACGGATAAAAAATTACATTGTACTATTACTATGGATCCATTTACTCCATGGATTGAATACTTAATTTGTCTTACCATTTGACTGGGGTTGTTTATTCACTTTTACTGCTGCAGACACTTAAAACTGGGCTCAATTAAATCTAAAACACATTTTACACTCAAATGGAACAATCTTTTATTATGAGCCTAGACTTCCGGTTCCCACAGCCTACCATCATGTTCATTATTTCAAAAAGCTACATAAGCAGCATCAGTAAAACAACGGCCCTTCACATGGCAAATGAATTCACTTTTGGTATAGAATAAATGGGCGAAAGCCCAATGCAGCAACTTGCGAGGGGTTGTGCTTTGCTACTTGCTTAGGTACACATATCTAGGAAGGAGGGAGTAGAGGAAATAAGTTAAGCATGTACAATTATGCTTTTATGCATATATGCAAAACAATACATTAACATACCTTTTATGGAACTCATCTTCAAACTCCCTTCCCCAAATAGATTGGCCACCCGTGCCATCTCCTAATGGATCTCCTGTCTGAACCATAAAGCCTCTGATGACCCGATGAAATATCAAATTATCATAGTATCCATTCCTGCAGTGTGTTGTAAAGTTCTCCACTGTTTTTGGACACTCTTCAGGGTATAGCTTCATATGAATGTCACCCATACTGGTATGCATGATCTAGGTCAGAGCAAAAGAAAGAAATGAATCAGCAAATTTCTGTCCATTTCTCAGGATTAGTACAAATACATAAAAAGGAAGGGCCTCTACCGCTCTACGCGAAGTGTTAATGGAAGAACATACGTTGCTCGTACTCTTAAAAAATCCTACAAGGTGCATGTTGGATCCTCCAAAAGTAGTGAATTTTTGGAGGATCTGTCACGGGTGTGGCAACATTTTTGTAGAGTCCGAGCAACATAGGAAGAACTATAATCTTTTATGAATACCACAATAATGCAGAAAAAAAGTGTCATTCTTCAGTTAAGATAGGTTGCCTAAGAGCGCAAAATAGGTTTGCCCATCTCGTTCCAGCTTATGAATACCATTCTCAAGGTGGTGGTTTTATAGCATGCTATCCTGTTATCTCATTCATTAATTGATCAGGAATCAGAAAACAGAAGTAGGAGAAGGTAAGTCCTTTATTCAGGATTCGCTGACTTGGTTTATACGGACCACAAAATTTAATCTTACTTAAAACCTTGCCCCAGCCGATACCAATTATTGTCGCTCACATACAATTCCGCTCCCACAAACTCATGGACAAAGATATCCAGTTCAAGAGGGTGTTTGGATTGGCTTAAAAGTTGGTCAAACCTACTTTTAAGACAGTTTTTGACTTCTGGAAGTGTTAGGCAAATATAAAAATAACTTAAAATAAGTCAAAAAATGACTTAAAATAAGTTAGGAAGTGTTTGGCAAGGTCAAAAATAACTTAAAATAAGTTAAAAAACCAAAAGTAGGCCTCCCCCTACTTTTTATTTTTTGACTTTTTATTTTCGACTTAAAAGCTACTTTTTTTAAGCTAATCCAAAGCGGAACCTATCTGAAATTTTCTATTTGTTTGATATATGCCAAATAAAACCACAACTTACCACATTATCTGGAAGGGATGTAGTAACGGACTTCCCAATGTCAGATACAGCCAAAAGTTCATCAGGAGGTGGCTTTTCATTGAAGACATCTCTTCCCTTGGTAGGATCATCAGGTTCCTCAGGTTCTCTCTGACTGTTATAGAATAAAATATGAGCTGTTAATAAGCATAAATTTGAAATTTAAACAAGAAAATGTGGTTTTACTCAACAGAAGAGATAACAAGAGGGTGAGGGCTGATACTTCATAGAAGTATGGAACATCAATTTAAATCACCCAATTTCGAAGAGGGCAGCAGCTAACTGAACTTTCCAACTTTTTCATGGCTCAATATAGTTATCATACAACTTTAAAGCTTAATTCTAGTAGAAAAATCGATATTTAAGCATCTATCAGAACAATTCATTTTTCATCATACACACTTCCTAGTTTGACTAGTTTAGATAAAGCTGTCACCATGTTTCCTTTACCATACCGCTAAGGTCTACACTGAACAGGTCCGTGCAGTGGAGAAGGTCCAAGTTCATCATTGACCAATGGATTGAAAAGCAACAAAGTTCAAGATAGCCTTCTTTTCATTCTCTGTACTATATAGCATATACGATACCTGAACAAATAGATTCTATGTTTCTTGAAAGCACAGCAAAGTAGAGTGGGATCTATCAAGGGCTCCTTGCTTTCATTTGCATTTGCTGCCGCAGCAGGGATTTTTCTTACTTTTTTACTACTTCTATCACCTTGATACAAAGCAATTCTCAAAAATCTATCATTGCTCTCCACCTTCCCCAGGATACGAGATACCTTGTTGGTGTGTAGATTTATAACCTGACAATAAGAAAAAATTAACCCAAAATAAGAAAATGAACATCGAAGTAGCATGAAACTTATAATAACTCCAGTAAGGCACAAGTACAAGGAACAGAAAATATAAATGCATCTTGACAGTCTAATTGGACATTTTCTTACTTTAATTCCTAGGAGAGTTGCATATATAATGAAGTTGGAACTTTCATCAAAAACAGCATTAGGTTGTGGTACATATTCTGTTTTCTCAATTTCTTTTTCCACAGCCATTCTTCGTCCAAAGTCAATTGCTTCAAGTCGGTATAAAGGAACATCACTCCTCTGGAGATCTTGTGCCACCTAAAAGATGGAAATTTTTCGATTATCACCCAAAAATAAAAAAGAACAGAAGAAGACAAGAACCACATCTGTACATAAATAAGTTAATAGATTATTTAAAGGAGTAATCTCTTACCTCAAGAGATTCATCATACACACGTCTTAGTTTACCTGTCTTGAACCAAAATATACGAATCCTGCGATCTGGTGAAGTTACAGAGAACTGTTTACCGTCAGGGCTTACCTGGAAACAAAGAGAAAAGGATAAAAAGTTTTTGAAGACTCTGTCTACGAATTGGTAAGAATAAGAAATTTGAAACTGCTTATAGCTAACTTGACATGTACTCATGTACATAGTCAAAGAGTAGTAGTTATTGTTGTTAAGTAACAGGGTCTAAGTACACATAATTTCCAGCAAAGGTTTTCCTGTAATACCTCTATAGAAGAAACAGCAGTTTTGCATTTCACAATTTCAAAGAGATCAGTATCACTCTTCAATCTAAAATTCACCCTGCAGGCAGAACATAAGAAGAAAAGCATGAGAGGTGACTATTACAATTAGGAGCAAGAGACAAACTCTTGAATATAGCAAAGAAAGTGAGTGGACCTATAAATTAAATAATCTATACTTATCTTCTTAGATAGTATAAGAAAAACCATAAGCGGTAGATTTAGTACTACTCTATGGAAGAGAATACACACTAAAACAACAACGCAGACGGTCTAATAATAAATGCCATATACGGCCTTTTTTGACAAGGCTATATTTCAGAATTCAAAATTGATACTCTTCGCCAACCCCAAAAAAAACCCATCCCCAAAACAAAAAATGGTAATAGAGAAAAGGGAAACACAAATTTCTTGGATTCCATACACAGAGATGTAATACCAATATTCAAATGGATCTTTCTAAAACTCAGATTGGGGTTTGAGGTCCCTGAAATCAATGATTATTGTCTCCACCAAGGGACCAGATACAAGGAAAATTGCTTTAAAAACTTGAACACATACACATTCTCTGGGAACTGAAGTGTGGCAGGACTCCAGTACTCAATGATCCCTTTGTCATCTGCTGATATCACAGTATCAAAGACATGATTGTATTTCATGACTTTGATGGGGCACAACTGTACCTGATTACAAGGAAACTAAGTTAGCAATTTGATTCATGTGACTGCTGGTAGAAACGTCATATTAACATAACAAAGAAGACCAATGAACTGCACAAACGACATATCAACCTTAGTATTGAGTCAAGTCAATGAGAATACCTCTTTAGATATTATAGGATCATTTGTACCAGCTCTTGCATCGTATATATGCACCAATGAGGAGTTACGATCACTAACGGCAAGTTTAGCCTTGACAGCCCCTTGTTTATATACCCATTCAACACATCCAGGTATGAATGGAAGACGAATCATGGACATCATGTCATAATTCACTACGTCATATATTTTCAGAGACTTATCACTTGAGATTGTACAGCAAAGCATACCATCAATGCTAACCTGCAAAGAAATTTAGGTTAAGTTGAGGATTGCTCTGTTCAAGCATGCTGATAATAAACCGGAATAGAGAATACTGCTTCCAGTGAGCCTTTGGCTACTTACTGCAAGGCCTTCAATTGGTCCAAGATGAGATCTAAAATGTTTTGCAAACTCGATACCAATAGGCTTTTTCTTCCAAAATTTCAGGTGACCTGGACAATAAAGAAGAGAGAATTTGATGATTTAAGCAAACATCAAGAATTAATATGTCCTCTCTTACCATCAGTACTCCCACTAATGAAAAAATCTGCTGCTGAAACAGCAACATGAGTAACCACGTCTCGGTGCATGTAACTTTTTTCATACCTGCATCGAATAATACATGGTTTAGTAATATTTCCAACATGACCATGTACAACCTTTTAAAGTTGAGGCGTCATTATCCAATTCAAAGAAAAAGTTGAGTCATTATGATAATTCATCCTTATTTTTAACGGTTATGATAATTCATCTCTTTTTAATTAATATGGTTTATTGTCACACCCAGCCAAAAGCATCGACTGTCTGTGCATGCCACGAGGTGCCTAAACAGAGCAAGACAACGAAAAAGAGGCCTGGAGCATACACAATACATGTTGAACGATGGTCGTGTGACTTGTGGATACGACCGACAATCGGGTCAGGCAGATATGTGCAAGAGTGACATGGAACATATTAGGAGATGTCTCAACATGGAAATGTGCCTAATAAATTGGAAGAAGCACAATAGAGCATGATAAAGTGAGGTTAAAAGCATGCCAAGACCACTAAGCACACTGCATTGTCGGACGGAAGTTTTAAGAATGTTCCCAAAGATGGCGAAAGTTCCGATGGATCCTAGAAGACTCAAGAACCTTAAAATATCAAAGGGGATCGACAAAAAACAAGCAAAGGAGACCAAAGGACAGCCGAAGAAAGCTAGCAATATGAGGAAGATTCTAGAAATACCTAGAAGGATTTGCCCTTGGGTACATTAGGTAGCCCAAAGCCCACCAAATTTAGTGTGGTTTCCACCAACTTTGAAGGTTCGAAAGCCTTCCTTAGGAGCCTATAAATAGTAGGAGACTGAAGACCACACCTTAGTAGGCATGAGCAGCCATTTATACAAACTAACATACGACACATCACAACCCTTGGTCTGGTATCTTGTGAACCATTTAATGCATATATCTTTGATAATCAATAAAAGGGGTATTTCGTTCACTTTCCAAGCTCTTTTCTAGTCTTTCCTTGAGTTGCCAGACACCACAACCATTCCGCTAAAGCTCTCCACCATACTTGAGCTAAGTGACACATCGACACTAGTAAAGTACTAGGTCACGTAACGGACTAGGTTGGTGACATTATGATTTTGGTTTCAAATCTTGCTTGTCAAAATTCAAAGATAGTTGTCATGTTCCTTTGTTAATTTCGTGAACTTCTACAGTTTTACATTTGATCTTTTGTGATTTCATTTGAGGTTCAACGTATAATATGCCTTGAGTTGCTTGTGAATCCACTTTTTCCTTATTTTTTCATTCATTTCCTCATTTATAGTCTAGCTTTAGTATGATTTTCTTTCATTCCAATCTCTATCCTCATCCTTCATTCCCGTAGTATTAGCACCATTCTCATAAAATATAATAAACCCTAAAAGCCCCTTAAAAACAAACATTGTGAAGTTAAACATATCAGTAGATGATAGTAGTACTACTTACAAGTTAGCTGAAGGAAGTGAATCGAGATAAGCTTGCTCAAATTGAAGAGGACGTTTAGCACGAGCACGAGGAGCTGGACCCGGTCCAATAACCGTTTCCGTTTCCTCCACCGCCGCCGCCGGATTTCCGTTCTCATTCTGATCTGCTTCCTCCATCTCTCCCGTCACCGCCGCCGGATTTCCAATCTCACTTCCGATTTGCTGCAGAAATTTGCTTTCTGAGAGAAGGAAAGTTTTTTAAGTTTTTGAAAAGTGCTGAGCTTATAATGTTAACAGAAATAAGTCACTCCCCGCAGATTTGACTCGGAACCCGAGGCTCCGAACCGGGGTTTGGCTATGAAAATTGTGAGTATGTAAGTTTTTAAAATTCTTTTAAGTGTAAAAAAATTATATCGAAAATAAAAGTTGTATTTGGTTATGAATATAAATTTGAGCTATTTTTGAATTTTTATGAGTAAATTGAAGTGAAAATAACTTTCTAGTGTTTTTCAAATTTTATCGCCAAACATGATTTCCGAAGGTTGATCCCATGAGAGGTGTTTAGAGAGGACTAGGGGCGGATCTATGAAGGGGTGTGGGGGTGCCAAGCCACCCCGAACTTCTACAGAAACTCTATATATACATAGGTATATATATATAATATTTATATAAATATAAAGCGTGACACCTAGAGAACAAAACTAGCTTGTGGTGCGACGGTAGGAGGGCAACTTTAGAAGGTTGATGCTGCAGGTTTCAAATCTAATTTGTACCTATTTTTTTGAGAAATTTGCCTTTAAGGAAAAGAAAAAAGGCTCCAAGTACATTTTTTTAAGGAAAAACAGCTGGCACATTATTAATTTTTTTTTTTTATAATTGTTATTGACTTAAATTTAATCAATTACATTATTACTCCTTTGACTTTTCACTTGTTTATTTACTTGTAAAGTTGACTTTGATTTTACCTGTTGCTACGGCAACTGTGGAGAGAGCATTTTCGTCAATGAAGCACATAAAAAATGAAGTGCAGAATAGTATTGGTAATCAATTTTTAAATGATTGTCTAGTGTGTTACATAGAGCGTGATGTATTTATAAATGTTAGTAATGATGTCATTATCGATCGTTTTTAGAATATGAAAACTCGTCGAGGACAATTGTAAATGAATGATGAATATTTATAATATTAGTAATATTATTGAAAGTTTTAAATTTGTTAACTTCATGCTTTTAGTGTGGAGTGTGGATTTGTAATATCTTATTATTTATAGTTTATTGATTGACTTATGATATATATCGAAAAGACGAATAATTTAATCAAATATAAAATTAATTTAATCGTAAGTCTATTTGGTATCCACAGACTCTAAATCTTAGATCCGTCGGACGATGTGTAAAGCTAAAGTTATTTTCAATAGACTCTCCAATAAGCATTTTGAGCTCCCATTCCATTCCATTATATGTCATAACATAAACAATGGATGTATATTTCATTTCATCTATCAACTTCAATACTGTGTGTCGCCTCATCGTCTATTTCTTAAATGTTTCTCAAATCTTCTTAGAATAATAATATTAACAACTAATCAAAATACCACATTACTGGACATGCATTTCATAAATTGTATATATCTGATTAGTCAATTAAAACTCACTAAGTACTTTTACATGTAAAATTTATGCAGGATACAATGTGGAATAACTAATACTACATGAATAACTAATATAAATGACCCTTAAGTGTGATGTTTGGTTACTAATTTACAATTCTCCATAATCGATACATATATAAGTTACAAGGATATCTCTCTATATATATGTAGAGTAAACGAAGATATAACTAATACAGGTATAATTACCTTCTTGTATCACTAATATATGTATAACTCTAATCAGGAATAAAACAACCCTAGAATATATATTGACGATGACTACAAAATATTATAATAATTTGATCAAATATTTTTAAACCGATTGACTAAAAATGTTAAAAGGGAATACATGTTAAAATTCCATAAATATACTCTTTGATTTGGGTATCCATTCAAATAAAGCCCAATTTCATGCACTGAAAGGTACTTAGCCCAGTTAGCTAAAGCCCACCAGTTTTTTCTGACCAATATTTGGTTGATACATACTCCATAGCCATAGTAATTCATGGTTGATCTTATTTATTAGAGAGGTGGAGTCAAGATTAAGAGTTTGGGGGTTCTAAATTTTAGGATAGAAGAGAAAAATATTGCAAGACTTGTTTCCTTTAAAAGAAAAATGAGGGTTGAACCCAAAACGCGGGTAAAACTTATCCACACCGGGTGTTTACACCAAGCTAATACATGCATGCCATGTGTTTAAATTTATAATTCATTTTACTTCATTAAAATCACGTAATAATGGAAATTGTGGCTTGGTGTAAACACCTGGTGTGGGTAAGTTTTTTTCAACATGGGTACAATAGTGTGAAAGGCATTTTCACCACCATTTTCTTACTATTGAACTGCCAATCAATTTTGTTAGGAGATTCACAAGTAAATATACATATATTTTTATTTAATTTTCTAATACAAATATAGAATCTACGTAAAAGCTAGTGGGTTCATCCGAACCCCCACCTAACTCCGCCTATGTTGATCTATATAATTAAGTTTTTTGAGAATTATTTGTAACAAATATAACTAAGAGTGTCAAATGAGCGAGTTAAGCTGAATTTAAACGTGTAAATAATAAGCTATAAAAAATTACGAGAGCTAAAATAAGTTGGACTTAAATGAGCTAAGAAATGAGTCACTAGTCACTCCGTCTAATTTTGATTAAGTTTTAATTTCTTTATTTGTTTTTTTAAAAATAATTTTTCTCTCTTTTCTATTACTGTGTATAGGGGTGTTCACGGGTTGGTTTGGATCGGTTATTGGTCAAAACCAAAATCAAACCAACTTAATCGGTTTTAAAATTATCAAAACCAAACAAACCAAATATAATATACATTTATCGGTTTCGGTTTGGTTTTGTTCGGTTATTCGGTTATTAACCATACACAAAAATAAAAGAATCAATTCATTTAAAATGTGAAAAAAGTGACAACAATCCATTCAAAAAGAAAAATAGTTAGAATGACTTAAATTACTGAACTTTCAATCACTAAATTTACTATCAATAAAGCTTTAAAATTCACTATATTGGCCTAGAAGGAAGAGACAATAACATTTTCAGTCTCACAAAGAATTGACATAGACACTCATATACATGAAATAAATAAGATAAATGTTTCATCTTGGGCATTTTTGCTTTCAATAAGTAAATTATAAAGAAATTTATGAAAATATGTATAAGATCTTTAAAATTGTTTATAAAAATAATATATTAAGTATGTATATTAATAAAATATATGTATATAATTCATCGGTTCGGTTCGGTTATTTCTTCGGGTTTTTTAGAATAAAATCATAACCAAACCAAATACTATCTGTTTTCAAAAATCTAAAACCAAACCAAACCAAACCCAAATAAAATTGGTTTTATTTTATCGGTTTGGTTGGTTTTTCGGTTTGAATCGGTTTTTATCCAAACCGTGAACACCCATGTGTATATCATATTTGTTTTTTAAAAAAGGACAAAGATTCCTATGAGCCAATTTGAAATGAATAATAATTAATTTTTTAAAGAATTGAATTGAACGAGTCAAAATAGATGGATTAAAAATTGAATAGATTGGACAAAACATGTTTTTCCCTTACGAGATTACAGGAAAATGAATTGAGTAAAAAAATGGGAAAAAAGAAGTGTCTTGCATATAAATTTTTACCACTTGGCTATGATTAAATTAATATGCATTCACATATTAATTTGTGATGTTTTGATTAAACTGTTTGATCCAGTGTAAATATTTATAATGGACAAGTATTTTCTTCTCATAATTTTAGCATATTCTCATGGTGGATCTAAACTTAAGAAGTTGTGAGTTCTATTAAACTTAATTATATTTATTGTTGAGATTTATATCTGTATTAAAAATTCTTTTAATATATAAAATAATTTATCTAGAATCCAATAAATAAAAAATATTTATGTTCAGAAATCATAAAATTTAAATTATATTTAAATAGAGATATATTTCAAGAAAATGACGATAAAATTAGATAAAGTTTGAGAAAAAAAGTAAAAGAAAAATGCGATAATATTAATTAAAAGTTGTGATAAGACTTTTTTTTCTTATTTAAAGTTTTTAAGGTATACAGCTGTAGATATGACATATAAGATCCAAAAAAAATAATGTAGGCCAAAATAATAATAAAATTTAATTTGAGAAATTTTCAGAGATAATTCAAACATAAATCATTTTGTTTGTTGAAAATCAAATTTTAGATATAAAAATATTAGAAACCAATTTTAGATTCATTTATTTTTCACTTAATATCAAATGAAATAAAGTATTAGGTAATTTCTCTTTATTTATTTAAATTTAAGTAAATAAAGTTACTTGATATCTATATTGGTGAAAGATAGCAAGCGTTGGAATCGAAATAATATGAACATGATGCGAAAATTAATAAAGCAAATCTTGAACGATAATAAATAATAAACAAAGAAAATATACTAAAAGATACATAATCTTCAATAAGATTCGATCAATTATTCTACGTTGAGAAAACTAATATAAAACTATTGAGAGTATAATCTCTTCTCAAACAAAACTCTTTTAGTGACTAAATTGTGGATGTTATTGTATGAAAGGTAAGAATATTCAATTTACAATATGTCAAAGCTTATTCCCAAAACAAAAAAATCAAACATTAAAAGGACATTTTCCAATAAAAAAAGATATTTATACTGAACAAATTTGAATATTTCTCAAAAACAATTGAGATATATACAAGCTGATTCAAACATCATTATTATAACAAAAAAAATATTTGATAATTAAATGTATTAGTGAAGAAAAAAAAATATTAAATCAACTTCTTTATATCTTTTTAAATTTTGGTGGATAGAATTATCGATATGTACACTAATAAGAAGAATTTAATGTGGGAACTATTTTGGAGTGGTTGAAAACACATCCCCTTCTCCAATTTTGTCTCATTCCTTTTGTAGGAGACAATGACCCTCATGCATGGACCCAACTTGGTTTATTGTAGTAGGCCATTTTTAAATCCTAATTATTCCATTCGTTTCAAAAATAAGTATTGATTTAATAATAATTAAAAAAATCAAAATGAGCATTGTTTTAAAAATTCAAATAAAAAATAATAATTGCCATTAACTATACGTTATATTTATTATTTTTCTTAATAAATGTTAGATAAATTAAAACAATATTTATTTTGAAACGAGAAAATAAATTGCTATAGAAATTTGATTTAAAAAGTCAAAGATAAAAAATATCGTAAGAATCAAGTACCAGGTGATCATCTAACAAGTATAAGAGATTGATGACTCATTTCTAGATGAGCAAACATCAAAAGTTAATGGCCATAATAACTTCCAATCACACAACTCAAGATTCCAATTAGAAGCTACAAAATATGTTTTGTTTGTTCTCTAATGAATTCTACAATGATCATAATTTAGTCTAAAAGGAGCTTTATCTCCTTACTTTATAAAGAGTATTATGAAAGTTAATTACACTTTTCTCCATAATCAACTCTTTCTTATGACAGTCAATATAATGATCATAATCATCGGACAAAACCAATTTACCAAATCAAATCAAAAAAGCACATCAACCACCATCAACAAACAAAACTAATCCTACCAAAATAATTGCCACAGTATAAAAAATAATAATAAGTAATTTCTTTCGATCTATCACAGACATAATAGTGCTCGCAAACTAACATGAACACCAACAACATAAAAAGAATGACAACAACACAAACATGAAATAGAGGCATTGCAAACACGTCCTTGCCTCTCTATCTCCACAAAGTAAAGACAAGGTTGTTACCTCACTAGGATGTTATTGTAGAGAATACGTCAAACTCTGTTGTGCGTGAGGATGATATTTGATATTCAATCAGAATAATCTATAGTGTTAACGAAAATAGTATAATAGTGATAAAAGGGAGTTGAAAAAAGGTCTAATAATACCATAATAATTATTTATGTGGGAAATATTTTTATATAATTTATAAAATTCACAAGGCACCACCACCCATGACTAGCTACTACCCTACAACCGTACAAGATCCTAATAAATAAACAAATCACATGGAAACATCATGCTTTTCCACAAGGAAAAGAACAAGATTAGCAAAAACATGATGCTTGGCCCATATCCTTGACCTTCCACCACCCATCACCCAACCAAATCCTTCATGCAACCAGGCCCTTTTCTTGTGTAACAATTGTCTACATGTATTTTGTCAGGATCCAATGTTGAAGACAAAGGCATTGACTTATAAAAGATTTAGAAAATGAACCTTCCTTCTTTTGTCCACCTATAATAATAGCAATGTACAATAGAGCATTGGCTAGCAAACAACAACAAAAACTACTGTCTTTGTTGTATTCATATAGCCTCATATTCATATTGGTGGGTCAATATTGATTAACATCCAAGAAAAGTCCACCACAAATTACTTCTTCTTGCATTCTTACCGGTCCAAAAAATTTGACTTTTTTGAGTCTTTATTCACACTAGTTAGTAGTAGCTATGTTGCTTCTTTTGAAGGATCTGATACGAGTGCAACAACATTTTCAAAGAATCTGAGTGATAGAGGCTAGTAGTATTCCATTGAGGTATCAGGGCAACTTCCATCAGAGAGAAATTCTTTACTGAATGGAGGAGGAATGAATGGTGGTGAAGTACATCTTAAAAGTGCCCAATTGACTCCTTGGAAGAATGGATGGTGTTTGATTGCTGTAGCACCCATAGTTGATCCCATTCTTCGCGCGGGATCCTTAGTAAGGAGTTGTGATATCAGGTCTTTAACTGGGGCTGGCATTGATGGTTCCTTAGGGAATTCGAGGGCTCGAGCAACGATGTTAGCTAGGGTTAGTTCATGATCTATACCTTTAAAAGGTGTTACTCCATATAGCAACTCAAATATGAATATCCCTAGTGTCCACCAATCTACTGCACTACCATGACCTTCACCTGATACAATCTCTGGTGCCAAGTACTCGTGAGTTCCCACGAAGGACATTGAACGAACATCGACTGGTTCAGCTACAAATTCAGGGCCACCAAGATGTCCTGGCTTCTTCTTTCGCTTTCTTTTCGGGTGGAAGCATGATACAGCAGGTACTATACAGTTTGGCAGGATACATGAAGAAGCTGTGAACTTTGGTGGTTCAATTTTGTACTCATTTTGTTGAGGTCCACCATTAGGTGTATTTTTACTTGAAATCACTTGAGCTGGTGTTGATGTAGAGGTATCACATTTCAGCGAGAGATCAAAGTCTGTGAGCATGATATGACCATCCGATCGGACCAAAACATTTTCAGGTTTCAAGTCGCGGTAAACTATTCCCATCATGTGAATGTACTCCAACGCTACCACCACCTCTGACACATAGAACCTGGAGATACCAAGTAGTAACATTAGGATTTTCACTAAGAAGATTCGAAATATAAGAAGTTAAACACAAGAAGATAAGACTAATGGAAGCATGAGGGAAACAAAGAAAAGAACCATAGTTAAATGAAGCAAGGACTATAGGACTCAAATTTTTTGGGGGTCCACCTTTTTTATTTGGTATTCAATATTTGTATTGATTTTTTCAATTAATTTGATTTCGAGACACACGAGAATGATTAAAGAGGAAAGTGCTCCCAAGCAAGATTTTTGTCATTCTAAGGTTCGAAACCAAGGAGGGTCCAAGAACTCTAGTTAAGGAAGGATGCGGCCCAATTTTCGCTGCACAAAGAAGTTTGTTTCAACTCTTTATCATATGGGGAGGGGACCAATATGCTTCTGTAAAGATAGCAAAACTACTCTATACTTTAGTTTGTGGAATATGTGCTGGCCCCCTAATTGTTTCCCCATGCAACGTAGCAAGATTTAAAAAGTAGGTCCTTGAAACATTGTCCCTATATCATGGCGCAACTTTAATGTCCTCTTCTCCTTTTTGTGCTCTTCGTTTGGTTGCTTTCCACAAGTGCAACATTATTACATTTTGTACTAGATTAATTAAGATAAGAAAAAAATGTTCGTGGGATATCTATCCACAAAAGAAGAAAATATCAAGGACTTTCACAAGTGCGGTCTGAAAAAGGTTTTCTAGGCATACCTTACCCACCTTTATGGGATAGAGAGGGTTGTTTCTGATAGACACAAGGAAAATAACGATAACAAAATAACAAGATGAACAAAGTAAATGAATCGAGTAGTAGTAAAAGAGTCCTTTTAGTAATGGTGGTATCCGAATTAACCTGAGCACACACGTCAATTAGTTTCACGAGGTATTTGCCATCTCCTACTAGGATAGATATCGATTATCTAGGTAGACAATTATACTTGAAAATATCATGGGCAATTGAGCAAATTGAAAAGATAATGCAAGTATATTAGAATAAACTCACCCACAAATTAGTTGAAAAGTATGGCCTACACAAACAGGGCATATCTTTATAGGTAAAATATATCCTTGTACTTTGTAGGCAAAACAATGAACATGGGAAGCAAGAAGGGAAGACTCTGTACCCCCAATAATTCTGATTAGTTCAGTAGGTAGTGCATTTTGACAAAGAAATAAATTATTATGGGACATTATTTTCCGTCTACTATTTTAGGTGTGAATAGTTGATCTTTTGGTTAGTACAAGTTTGATAGACAAAGTTATCTGATACATGTGTTGGTATAAAGTAGGAGATATTATAACAATAATAGTTATTCAGTGTAATCACATGTGGGTCTTGAGAGGATGGGAAGTACGCTAACCTTATCCCTACTTTTGTGGGATAGAAAGGTGATTTCTAATAAACCCTAGACTTAAGAAAATCGTGTTTCATAACATGTTTGTGCAAAATGCACGAGTAAAAAGCTAAAAGTAATGACACTAGAAATAATATTGATAACCAAAGAAAAAGGAACAACCGTAGTAATAATATTGTTCCAGATTATGACCCTGCTCTACCACTGAAAAGAGAGAAATCGCTTGACTACTTACTAACTATCTACTCGATATAAGGTAACAAATATTCTGTAAAATTGGTTGAGGTGCGTACAAACTGATCAAACACCATGAATATAAAAATAAAAAAAATTATCTGATTTTTCTTTTTTGTTTCATGTGTCACAAGGGATCATATAATCAAAAGAGAGGTCCATCCAAATCATAAAAATCCAAATGTAGGCAGTGAAATGTCAAGTCAAAAAAAGTAATAATCTTGAGGACAGGATTTTCTGCTCAATCAAAAACTACTTTCTAAAGTAAAAGCTAGAGAAATTAGATTTGAATCATTTCACTAGTTTCCTTCTAGCCATATTATTATTTTTGGTCTAGCTAGGTTGTCATTATCTGTATAACTTGTGTACCAACATGGCATATTTGTCAATTATAGGAATAGTTAAATATATATATAGGGCCTCCTATGTAGATCAATTTATTGAAATATAATATGGGACCACTTTGGTAAAGAAAATATTTTATGAAAAAAATAGTTTTCAAAATTAAAATTCCAAATCCCTTATATTAAGGAAAAGTTATAAGGCAAGACTATTCCTTAATTTTGGGAATAATAACTGGAAAAGCTATCACATTTTAAAAAGTTTATTTGACAAATTAACTTTGGACTCATAGTTTATAGAATTTCATACTAGGATATTGCCAAAAATAGAATTTAAATATTTGAAGAATTAACTATCTTGATTTCGTTAATAAATTTATAAAGAATCTTCGAAGACTATCTTTCTTAAGAAAGAAGGCAAAATCTTTTTCGAATTAGATTCCACATAATATCAATGAGGATTATTGTAGAGTGATAGTTTAATTAAAAATAATTATTTTTATTAAAAATCCTTCCATTTAAAAAAAAAATAATGTAAAACTTACTATTATGAAATTAAAATTTAATTAGATCTCAATATGAATACATAAACATCGACCAAAAAACATAAAATCTACACAACTACTCAAAACTTTAGTGGCTCTATGTTCATTCTTTTCTAGTGTGATAACAAATAATAATCACAGATTCAATTGATGAAGTGGTGAAAAGAGTAAAGTATACAAAAAATTTATCTCTATTTCGTAAAGGTCTAAAAGCATATTAGTGGTAATAGGGTGGAGATCGCATCAAATAGGAAAAAATACTCTAAATCATACGACTATAATGAAATATATGATCAATCAATATTTTTAGAATTTAAAAAAGAGTTGGAAGAAAAGATTCATGTTTGATTTGAAGTATTAGTTCATTTCGAAATTATTTTATTCTGCCATTTATATTGAAATAGTGAGATTACTATATGGTATCCCATATCAAAGGTGAGATATTTCATTTATGAATATCCTTATTTATCTCATCTCACGTATCAAATTACATATTTATAACCGACTTTGATATTATAAAATTTTAGTATAAAATATTTTCTTTAAAAAAAAGGACTAGAGACGTGATTAGCTCCTTCCTTTTTCACATGCACCTCATCAAGTCAACTATTAAAAAAAATTAATGAAATATGTATTGATTGATTAGTACTCCCATCATGATCATTAAAAGCTCTATCACCTCCAACTAAACGATAATTAACAAATCCCAAAACAATTATGACACACAAGTTCTTTTTCCCCAGACCAATATGCTTTAAAATCGACTAATTCAAATTCATACCCATTAATATGTAATATACATATTAAATATTTAAAAATATAATACATTTTTAGACGATTTAACACTACTATAACAACTTTTAAAAATTGTAGGGTTCGTAAAAACCTTGTTTTTTGATCCACGTGGTGAGTGCTTATTGGCTGAAGTTAAACTTTGACTTTTAAGTATAAAAGTCATATTAGTAAGCACGTGTGGATCACAACTTATAATAATAATAATAAACTAATCATAATTTTCTAATTATCTTTCCTAATTAATTACCATTTTAATCAATGATCCAGTGTGCACAAGTCCACTATAGATCCAGTGTGGCCTCAGTGAAAAGAAGAAGAAGATGACAATGACCAACTTAGATGGAGCCATAATACTGACAATTACCAGCTCCAACACCACCTGGTGGGCCCCACAGGAGCAAAATCGAAAAAGGTAGAATCGAGAAATTCATCCGAACTCAACAGAAAAGTATACAATATATTAAACTCCTTTAGTTTTTCATGTGTATTTGTTTTTTTATATTTTGATTGCTTAGTGAAAATGTTAGTTCCGTCACTGTCAACGTCAATTTCAAAAAAAGTAGATTAATTACGAACTTCGTAGCTAATTTGAGAATAGCTAACAAAAATCCGTCTCTAAATAGATAGCACGAATTACAAAATTAGTAGTGATTGCAGTTGATGTATTGTGTGTGTATAGTTTAAATGTACTAGAGAATAGTGTACCTGACAGCGGATTCAGGGAAGCGTTTCGCCGGTTGACGTTGCCGGAGTACGTGTAGATCACCGCCGGGGCAAAACTCCGTCAATAAACACGACCATTTCGGTGAATCAATAGAAGCATAAAGCATCGGAAGGAAAGGATGATCTAACATTTCAAGTATTTCCCGTTCAGTCCTCGCTCTTCCTTCCTTATTACGGCTCGCAAGTTCCTTCTTATCCATAACTTTCGCAGCAAAGTACGCCGATACCGCCGTCGATTTCGAAATCTCCGTTACAGGAGCAGCTTTGATTTCTGCGAGGAAGACAGAGCCTATATCGCCGGATCCTAGTCGATGGAGAAATCGGAGATCAGTTAGAGAAATTGCCGAAGAAGTAGAAGTGGAAATACCACGTGTAATGGCGTCCCAGTAAGGATCACCGGAAGGAGTAGCGGCGCGTGGCTTAGTGATATGGTGGTGAAGAGAGTTGGAAGAGATACAAGAAGCCGTAGCCGTCCATGTGGCTTCGGAGCCGGAACTAGTCGACCGGTTAATGTCAGTGGCGGTGGTGGTGGTAGTGCTGGTAGTAGAGTTGAAGCTGATGCTTTGAAGGTCATCGGCTAAGTCGTCGAGCCATGGCTCCATTTTTGGCTCGAGTTTTTTGGGCGAAGAAGAAAAAATGTGAATGAATAAAGAGACGTAGAGAGCTTTTTTAAGGTGAATTTTTTTTCCTCGGGGAGCGAAATTCGCTTTGGGCCTTGAAAAAAGGGGGAATTGGGCCACGTAAAGTCCGTTGTTTGTGTACTATATTTTGGGTACCATTGGGCCCATAAAACATTTTCTTATTCCAAACTTACGTTTGAACATGCGGTATAAAGTCATGACTTCAAGTCAGCATTTAAACATACGAGTTGTAATCATGATAAATCTCAAAGGATTCTAAATCAAGGTGGTGTCTTAGTTCTTTGCGTTCGTGAAACCATGATCGCATTCATGGAGAAGGATTGCTCTTGACCTTTGTGTTCGTGAGAGTCACAACGCGTTCACGAAGAAGGACTAGTTGGAACGGGTCGTGGTCATGATGTAGTGGTCCGGTCAAGTGATATCTTGTTTATGAACTATGGTTTGCTCATTTAATAAGATTGGATAAGAATTGGATTTTTTTTTAATAGTTTTCACAACTTGTAGGTTTTCATGTTTAAGGAAAAAATATCTTAAGAAATAAACATGTACTTCATTTCAATTTGATTTCATATCTCATGTCCAAACTGATTGATCCTCCTTAATCAAGTATTTGCATGGATTCCCTTATTTAGTGGTGATCTTTAATTAATTTTTTTTGGTGCTTCTCATTTAATGAAATTTTGAGAGTCAAAGTATCTTTAATTATGATTTAAATTTGCAAGACAAAGGCTTAAAGAACCTTGGTCTTGTCTGACATAAATTGTGTAGTATCTAAAGTCACACAACATATGTTTAGAGAACTTATGCATTGTCCGACATAAGTTTCGTACATAGGAATGAGTCATAACTTTGTGGGTTGAAAAACTGAACTTATGTCTTCTATGAGCATAAGTTCTATATGAACTAAGAGGAATAAGTGGTGGATTGTGAACTTCCTAATACATATTGTTCTTACACTAAACGTATGCCTTATAATGCATAAATTAAGTTGTGTCTTTGAGTTTTTTTTGGCCTCGTAAGACATAACTTGTGTCTTGTAAATTTATTTGCCTAATAATTTTTTTTGTTTTAGTTTTTTTTTTCTAGAGATATTTTTGTCCACTTTATTATTAGTCAAAGTGCTTAAGCGTAAAGGACAAAGATTGAAGACCACTAATTTAAGAGGCAAAAATTAAAAATCAACCAAAATAAGAACATTATTTATGCGGAAGACAATTATTTATTATTCGTATTTTATCTCACATAAAATAATAGTTAAATTTACACATAATTTTTATATAGAGAGAGACAACCATAAGAATAACTAATTACAACATAACTAATGCTTAGTTTTTATGCGGTGTATCAAATAATTAAATAACCAAATATTATATTGGCAATACTAGATTTCATCACGTCTCATGTACGAAACAAAAACTATTGCAATTATTTTATTTGATTTCCCATTTAGTATACGATACCCACATTGAAACTCGACTATTTCAGATTCACGCCACATAAGATCTCAATTTAGATAAAATTACTCCCTAACAAAGATTTTTTCATATCAACACGAGACCTCTGATTAAGAAAAAAGCTACAAAGTTTTAATTTCAACTAGTTTCTCAAACTAGACTAGAAATAGAAAAAAAAAATCCCATTATGAAATAAACTTGCTGTATTTTAAAATTATGAATTTGTAAATTGTAGTATTTACTATTTATTGCAATTTTGTAAATTTCCTCACATTTACTTATGTTCATGCTAAAGCTCAATCCACTATTGGTGGGTTTTATGGTTGTGCTTATGTCTTGAATCGGAAGCGAATTTACATCGGAATTTATGAATATACGTAACTTAATAACTTTTGTTCAGACTTTATATATTTATTCAAAAAAATTACTAAGTATTTAATCGTAAATTTCAAATTTCAAATTTGTTTTTATCGCATTCTTGATTGGTCGTGCTTTATCCAACCATCAAATTATTCAAATCAAAGGAGAAAATATTAAATGAGAAAACGATAGTAAGAAAGAGTTAAAGGATAAATGAATAAATTCGAAAATGACTATTATGGAGTACAATTTATTAGCCCCTTGGTTTGAATTTTGAAATTGTTACATTTATGGTTGTTCGAGGAATAAAAAAGTAAAAATAATTAAATTAAATTAAATTAAAGTGTGGAGATGTTGGTTAATTTTTATTGGTGGTAATAATTGTGTGTATTCAAAAAAAAAAAAGTGTATTCAACATTACATCAAAATAAGCAATTTAATATAAGGTGTTTAGATATAAGTCGAGTGATATCTAAAATGAAATAGTAACATTTGAAGGTGGAGTTGAAAATTCGGTTATCAAAAATTAAAGTTGTGATTGGACATACAGTGACTCACCAAGATTGATGACCAAAAATCAATTTCTGCTAAGTATTTTTTAAAAAGAAAAAATAACCTATAAATCGATTATAGGTATAAAATAAATTAGATTCTTTTTTTTAAAACTAGAAGTGCTAGGTTTGAGTCTAATAATGAAATATATTTTACTAGAAAAATTTTTCTCTCACAATTAAATTAATCGAAAAATTCAATACAAATATTAAACATTCAATGTAAATATAAACCCCTCGTTTTAGTAGCTTGATTATCCTCTGATCGGCTTCGTGGACATGCAATTTACTTGAATTTTTGTCTTTTTTTTTCCTTAAATAAACATCTTTCAAAAGTTGACCCAAAAAATATTATTGTAATATTATAACAAAACTATGTTTTGAAAAAAGGAATAATTCAAATAATGGACGTTGACAATGTGTGGATAACCTAATAAGTCGGTGAAATAATTCCATATTTATTCAATCTTGTCCAACTCCATATTTGTAATTATGTCCCACAAATTTATAACAATAGAAAAATGTAGTCTTGCATCGAAAAATCGTATTCAAGCTCTGTGGCTAATTTGTGCTTTTAAAATTTTCAAATTTACCGAACTGAAATATCTTAGTAGCTAAAGGAAGAAAACGGATAATTATGCATTTATGCTTAATGATTTAGCTTATCAAATATCAATTTTTAAATATACTAATTCACTAGCCAATCAGTAAGTTATCAATTAATTTGATATTGGATTAGTAATTATTAGACGATGTATTGGGTCAAATCATTTCTGTAGTGATTTCATGTTCTACTTAAGTTGATAATTATGTTATGATAAATCACATTGAGAAATATATGAAAGTAAATTTTGAAGGTGCATGCACATAAACATTCATTTAACAAATATTCTGATAGTAAAAATGTAACTATGATAATTTTTAATGGGTTAACGACTTATCCAATAAGAAAATTAAGTAGTCCACCTCTGTACCAATACAACGTTAACTATAAAATTTTACTCCGTTCATCAACCGTTAATCCGATAACCTAATATGAATAAGTTAATAAATTAATTTCACGATTGACTTATCCGTTACGATTCAATTTTGGAAAACCCTAAAAAAATACGTATCTACCTAGTATATATATATATAATGATTACATAAACTGCAGTATTAAACAAAGACTTCTAACTTGCCTCCTTAAGTTATATCAAATTCACAATAATGGTATATACCAATAATAGAGGACCACAACTATAAATTTAATTAATGAGTATTACTTATTGTTCATAATTAAAAGTTGTATAAATAGGGGTCATGTACTCCTTATTTTTTCAGCTAGTATTGTTTTCCAACCACCGGTAATTATTTGTTCATCTATATTAATTAATTCAAAGAAGTTACTATTTTTGGGACATTGAAAAATACATTATCATATTACTTACTTCAAAGTTTAGGGGACAAATTAAAAGTTGACATTGATATACTAGTACTAGAGTCTAGAATTTAAAACCTAAGTATCTATATTATTACTCATATGAACCAAAAGAAGAGGCAAAATAAGATTGACTTGATAGGTTCAATTCAACCTAATATTTTTGAAAAATGACACTATGTATAAACATGCTATTAAATAGGTTAGCGCCCACTTATTTTAATTTCAATCTGACAAAACTTATGATGTCACTTCTTAAATCATGTGATATATTATAAATAATTATATATATTGTAAAAAAGGATGACGTCTCGACCCATCATCATTCTTGAGGAGCTCACATCGAAAAAACCTTTCTTTCTCATCAAATTAGCGATGCAACTTTGAGATAATAGATAAGGAGAAGCCCCCCTCTCCCTAATAAATCGTAATAATCGTTATCGTACTCAATTACTACTAAATAAATTATTTTTCTAAAATTGTATGTACATATCAATACTCCTAAAACACACATATGATGGTTGCATATTAAAAAGAGGCCTTCTATAAAAAAAAAATCAAAGATATTATTTATGTTATCTATTTATTGAGCAAGAGAATACAAAAACACATAAAAGAACTTGGTACAATATATGAAGCCTTCTTAATATAAGATTTGGGCTATTTTTTTAGTTTTAACTTGAGAAAAAGAGTGGTCAAACCCAAATAGAACAAGTTATGTTATCAAAAAAGGGGGTTGAGCCCAAATAGATAGGGATGACAACGAGTTGACAAAATGGCACAACATAACACCCTATAGACTAAATTAGCAAGAAATAACCCACTTTTAATTTTTTAGCAAGAAAAAGACTTTGTTTTATTTATTTGGCATTGAATAGTTTTTGTTTTTTTTTAAATGTATTTTTGTTCTCCTTATTTTTCTCAAATACACGTTCTAAAAAAATATTGTTTTATTATCCCTATTTTATCTCTTTTTTATTTTTTTATTTTGTGAACACTTTTAAAATAGAGTTCTTCTCATTTTTGTCTCCTTTTTCTCTTTCCAGAATTCTTTTCATACGTAATTCTCTCCCTAATTTCAATTCTTCTTCTTAATTCAATCTGTTTATGGAAATCAGATATAACAATATGTTTTTTCATGGATATTTCTAAAAATCATCTTTATATATAATCTTGTTCTTGTCAAATTAATTGTTGAATTTCATGATTTGTAGAATTGAAGTTCTTTCAATTTTGTTTTTGCGAAAATTTAGGTTATTCAACCTTCTTTTGTTTTCTTTCTAAAATCNTTGAGATTATATAAGGAGAAGCCCCCCTCTCCCTCATAAATCGTAATAATCGTTATCGTACTCAATTACTACTAAATAAATTATTTTTCTAAAATTGTATGTACATATCAATACTCCTAAAACACACATATGATGGTTGCATATTAAAAAGAGGCCTTCTAAAAAAAATCAAAGATTTTATTTATGTTATCTATTTATTAAGCAAGAGAATACAAAAACACATAAAAGAACTTGGTAATATATATGAAGCCTTCTTAATATAAGATTTGGGCTATTTTTTTAGTTTTAACTTGAGAGAAGGAGTGGTCAAATCCAAATAGAAATTGATTGATGGCCAAGCCCAAATAGCTTTCAAAACAAGGTATGTTATCAAAAAATGGGGTTGAGCCCAAATAGATAGGGATGACAATGAGTTGACAAAATGGCACAACATAACACCCTATAGACTAAATTAGCAAGAAATAGCCCACTTTTAATTTTTTTTAGCAAGAAAAAGACTTTGTTTTATTTATTTGGCATTGAATCGTTATTTTTCTTTTTTTTTAAAATGTATTTTTGTTCTCCTTATTTTTCTCAAACACACGTTCTAAAAAAATATTGTTTTATTATCCCTATTTTATCTCTTTTTTATTTTTTTATTTTGTGAACACTTTTAAAATAGAGTTCTTCTCTTTTTTCTCTTTCCAGAATTCTTTTCATACGTAATTCTCTCCCTAATTTCAATTCTTCTCCTTAATTCAATTCAATTTGTTTATGAAAATAAGATATAACAATATGTTTTTTCATGGATATTTCTAAAAATCATCTTTATATATAATCTTGTTCTTGTCAAATTAATTGTTGAATTTCATGATTTGTAGAATTGAAGTTCTTTCAATTTTGTTTTTGCGAAAATTTAGGTTATTCAACCTTCTTTTGTTTTCTTTCTAAAATCCTTTTCATATGTATATTTGCTTCTCTTCTAAATTTTCTCTTATTCTCCTTAATTTACTCTGTCTATGCAAATTAGATATAACTGTATGTTTATCGATTGATCCTTCCAATAATTTCTGTTAATATATAATTATGTAGCATTTCTTCCCCCATTAATTTTGAAAGTTCGTGATTTGTGGAACTAAAGTTTTTAAGACTTTTTTGGCGAAAATTCAGGTAATAGTTTTTTGAAATTTTTGTTCTCAATTTCATGGGTAAGAAAGATCTTCGTAAAAAATCAGAATGTTGATTTTGATGAATACAACCAAATATATACCAATGAATTCCAATCTCAATTTAAATTAAAGTATACAAGTTTATTATGTGAATACAAATCACTAAATACACGATGAATACGAACTAATGTATACATAGTGCAGTTACCGTATACATAAATAAAATCACATGTACAATTAATGAATAAATTTTATATATGTATCATATTAATCTCATTCTTGTATTCATTATAGTAATACATATAATTGATGGTAATATTCTTGTGTATACAATATAAAGTTTATGTACACGTGCTACAATTACTGTATACATCAATAAAATTTACACGTCTATTTTTATGAATATTTTTTTGTGTATACATATTTTTTTGATGTATACATTATGTAATTGCAACTTTAATTATTGTATAATGCATGCATGTGTATTATTACAGTTTCTAATAAAATGCCATTTAATATTATTTGATTAATTATTGTCGATTATGTGATAATTAATACACGTTAGAGCATTATTAATACATTTTCTTACCTTAAAAGTAGTCACAATCTTTTAATAAGTTATTTAAAGAATTATAAAAAATTAATTCCTTAAAAGTGTATATATATATATATATATATATATCACTTCTTAAAAGTAGACAATGGTTTTCTAATAAACTAATTATTGTTGTTTGGTAAAAAAAATAAAATTCATAAAATTACAATAAAATATATCTTTATGTTTCTGTAAATTGCGTTACTATTTTTTTTAAATAGACGGTTAAATAAAGTTGAGTTTAAAAATTTAAAGAAATTGAAAAGCTAACTTCCTTAATTATAGGAGTTAAAAACAAGGGAGAAAAAATAATCTCACATCTCCTTAATTAATGTGGGTTGGTTGCACATAATAAAAAAAGAAAAAAACTATAAAAAGTTGGTTTTATTTCTTTTAGGCTAATACATGCTAATTTTGTTTTAGACTATTAATTGCTAATTAATATTGGGCTATATATTGCCAATTATATATAATAGTTGTATGTCTGTGTCAATTTTCTCATGTGAGTTGGGACCGAGCGTGACATATGCTGGGAAGGGTGGTTTTAAACATACGTGAATGTGAAATGGGTCAAAAGTTAAAATTAATTTTTCTAAGATCGAAGCAGAGACAATTTTTCATTTTTGTGTCTCTCTTGATCCGACAAAAGTATAAACTTACATTTTAATTGACAATTTATGATTTGAGCTTGAATACGTAAATTATTTATGTCAAAAATGATTTGATTAGTCAAAGACATAACGTTATTGAGGTAATAGATGAATAAAAATGGATGATATTATTGTTAAAGATAAGTAATTACTTAACCTTAAGAGATTAGATGAAAGAATATCATTAGAATCATTTTTCAAAAATTAGAGCTATTATTATTTTCTTAAAATGCAACAACGTATGCACGCTCTTTCAAAACATATCATGTACATTGTGTGTATATATATATATATATATATATCCATACTATACACACGCTTACACAAATTATACAATTTATTAAGAATATGTGTATCAATGGATATCTACGGTAAAATATAAGAAAATTTATAATTATTTTCAAATACCACCATAAGTCCATAACATATATATAATTATAAAGCATAATCAATCACATTGGCTAGTTTGGTAATGCAAGAAAAACAAATTTAATAAGTAAAAAATTATTTTAAAATTCAAAACAGGAAAGAAATAATTTAAGATAATTTTTTGTAATGCGAAGTTTATTTTCAAAAGATTAAAAGTCCTTTATCATCGCTTAAGAGATTTCATACTCTAATAATAATATAGATAATCCATTATGGTTTGATCCTATTACTATTTTATTTTCAATATTTTTGATATTTGTCAAAATTATAATATTTGAGTATGACAGCTATATTCTAGAAAGGTAAATTTTAAAGAGTTTAGTATTCATTTATTATAATGAATATCATTATTATTAGGAAATTTCACATAAATCCACAGTGTTAAGGGCTAGTTATATTTTATTCCTATTTTTTTTAATTATAAAAATCTCTTAAATTTGGTGGAATCTAATATGTCCCAAAAAGTCTCGATACATTTTGTTTCAATTTCGGATACATTCATCAACATTCCGATATATCGTATCTCAGTTTCGGATACACCACTCAACATCCAGATACATTGCGTCTCGATTTGAAATACATCACTCAATGTCTTGATACATCGCGTAAGTCCTAATCCATCACGTAAAGTGATGTATCCGACTGTTACATAGCGTAAAGTGATTTATTATAGGAGAGAGTAGAGATTTTTATAATTTTTTTAAATGGTAGAAAATTTTAAAGAATATGATAAAATAAGTTGCATATTTAGATAATTTTTTCTTACTACAGATAAAATATTATTATAGAGAAGTAAAATATAACATGAAAAATCTTTTTTTCAGAAAATTAAATTATGATAGTGAAATGTTATTACTATGAGGTTTGACTTATCATCAAGTGGAGTAATTCTTATTGTTCAAATAAATACTTCTTCCTTCTTAATTAAAGTTTTAATTTGAGTTTTTCGAGATACAAAATCATCTTTATTAAAAAGTGTTTTATGGTGAATTTTTTTTGGTGCGAATCCGAGTTTAGTGAACACCGCCTAATTGTTTCTCTTGTCCGCCATTTTTGAGCTCTTCAATACAAAAATAAAAGCAAAAAATACAGTGTCACTTCTCGTGAAATTCCCCCCAAAATTCAACTCTTTCTTCCAATTTTTCATCTCTTTCTTCATTCAATTTCACCCTTCTTTTCTCGTGATCTCCAAAGTTATTGTAATAATCTCTTCTGGGTTTCCATTATTTTCAATTTTCTCTATTTTATACGCAATTACAGTTCAAAGAACCTTACTTGTTTCCAATTCAATGGAGTTTTGACCTCTTGATCATCTTATTTTTTTTTTCAGGTTTCTGCTTCTACCCACTCTCTCTGTATCCCTTTTTGTGACACAGCTGCATCTCTTTCCTCACTCAATTTCGCCCCTCTTTCTCCTGTGCAAAGTTTTTTTGTAATAATCATTTGTGGGTTTTCGTTATTTTTCATTTTTTTCCAACTTTATCTTTGTGGGTTTTCATTATTTTTCATTTTTTTCAACTTTATCTTTGTGGGTTTTCGTGATTTTTTTTTTTAATCAACTTTTTCCTTGTACCCACTTCAATTTTTTCTTTTTTAATACGCTTATACTGTTGAAAGAGCCTTACTTGTTTCCATTTCAATGGAGTTTTGAGCTCTTGATCACTTTTTCAGGTTTCTGGTTCTACCACATATTAATCTTTTCTCATTCAGTTTTACCCCTCTTTCTCATGTGTTCTCCAAAGTTTTTGTTATAATCACTTGTGGGTTTTTGTTATTGTCAAAAAAGTTCAACTTTGTACTTGTACCCACTTCAACTTTCTCTCTTTTGTATTCATATACAGTTGAAAGAGCCCTGCTTGTTTTCATTTCAATGGAGTTTTGAGCTCTCCCTTCAATTCTGATCATTTTTTTCAGGTTGCTGCTTATGGTGGATAATAACAAGTTTAGGTTGGTTTTTCCTTCTTTTTTTAAATATTTACAAGAAGTTGCAAATTTGTTCTGTTGTATTGGATTATTTTTAATCTCTTCTGCTTTTTGTTAATTGCTGATGAAGTTTGTTTGGTGATGCCATGACGCAGCTCTAGATTACTGAAGACATGACCTTAGATAAGAAGTTATGGAGGTCCCGGATTAGGGTGGAGGGTTAATAGGTAGTTGAGCGTCATCTTGTTGTTCCAGTGGGATGGGTTTTTCCTTTCATACATGTTGTCCAGCATTAGTAAGATCTGAACTAACTAATTTATCAACATTTATTTGCTTTTAACTTGTGAAGAGCTGGCTGTTCATGCTGTAAAAGGTGAACCATGGTAGACAAGGTTAATTATGTACTCTACAGACTTGCAATCCAGGGAACTGCATGATGCTTTTATTCAGCTTGTTAATGCAGTAACAATAGCAATAATAATGGAAAGGAAATAACTTAAGGCAATCAATAATATTGACGCTTACAATGTTTTAACTTGTCCGATTAATATCTACAGTATATCTGACTTTCGCTGCTTGTATCAGGCGTTGAATGCTGGAAGCAAGAAGCAAGTACCCAGTATGGTCGCTCTTGTTCATCTTTGGAGTTGAACATGATTGCTCTCCATTTTGGAGAGTTTCTGATGTACTGTTTGATTTGTGTTTTTCTTCCTCTTCATATTGCTTTGTTGGAAATGGGTTAGAGAGTTACTGGCGGACGCATTAAACTTTGTTTTTCTCAGTCTTATATATATATTTTTAGGAATAATGGCTAGGTTGCCTGGTAGTAGTGAGATTACAGAGTTACTAGATGATCCTGCATCTAAAATGAATAAAGGTGCACAAAAACATCATAATGTAAAGCATATAGAAAAGTATTGTATTGGAGATGATATTAATAAACTGTTTGAGGCGATAGAGAGTAGGCATTCCAGTAGGGGTGTCAAAGATGTGACGAGTAAACGTGCGATGAAGAGGCCAATGAGATCTAGCCCCTCTCGTGCGTCAGGCATAGGAATTTCTGAGCCTGTAAGTTTGAAGCAGGCCTTGAGAGGGTTATGCATCTCTCAGGCATCAGAGCTGGCTGCTGTGAAGAAGCAATTGCCAAAAGCGTCCAGGTTGTCTACAGTCTCAGAAACAGGAGCTGTGAAGAGACTGTACAGCGCTGTCATAGTTGAGGCCAATGATCCTGAACATCATGATGATGGAGGTATACAGAATTTGGTGGAGATATCCCTCGTTCCGGAGAGGAGTATGGTGGATTCTTTGCGTAAGAGTCCTGAATCTGAAAATGTTCCAGTGCAAGAACAATTCACTTATGAAGATGCATTGAAACATAAGGCAAGTGAAATAGCAGCAGAAAGTGATGCCCTTTATCAGTCAACTGATGGTTACGAGTACTTGAAAGAAGTGTCTGGCCAGAAAACGACATTGGAGTTGCCACATTCTTCAACTGGAAATTGTACTGATAAAGTGGAACTAGTACGAGATCAGATGGTGCCTTCTGTAAATGAAGCTCCAGCAGCTGCAATTGTAGCAGGCAGGGAGTACGAGCAAGATTTAAATTTTGTGTCTTGCTCCTCGTTTTTTGGTGCTGGAAATAAAGTCATTAATCCTACCTCTAACAGTCCAAGTCTGATAAAACCAGTTTTCAGAAGCAAAACCTTTTTTAAGAAGAAAGTTTTATCTTCTTTCACCAGCCGTCCGAAGCATTCTAATGGTGGAACTGATAGTGATTTGTCTTGTAGCACTAGTGAGTTTCCTCATCAGACACCTGAATGTGCTCAGAGTAATAATCAGAAAGAAGAGGTAGAAGTTAGTTCATCTTCTCTGAAGTCTGGTTTCGCCAAACTAGGTCTGAGCTCAAACAATTGTAACAAAGCAAGAAGTATACTAACACAAGCTGATGAAAGATCAAGGCCAAAGGAAAAGGGGCAGATGTCTCAAAGTTCGAAGAGTAGTATTGGGGATTATAGCAGCACCACGAGCCTTAGTGATGAAAGCTATCTCAGTGGGTCTAGTCGCAGTGGTTACCGGCCTCATATGTCAAAAGATTTGAGATGGGAAGCAATTGTTTGTGTTCAAAAGCAGCATGGAGATATTGGCTTTAGGCATTTTAAACTGCTCAGAAAACTTGGAGGTGGGGATATTGGGAATGTTTATCTGTCTGAGCTATTGGGCACAAAGTGTCTGTTTGCTGTGAAAGTCATGGATAACTACTTCCTGACCAGCAAGAGGAAGATGACGAGAGCTCAGACTGAAATAGAAATTCTTCAAATACTCGATCATCCGTTTCTCCCAACTCTCTTTGCTCATTTTACCAATGACAAATACTCGTGCTTAGTGATGGAATATTGTCCAGGTGGTGATCTGCATGTACTGCGACAAAAACAACCAAGCAATAGTTTCTCTGAACAAGCTGCCAGGTAATTTTTCCTAAATAGTGTACTTATCTTTGAAATTGTTTCTTTTTGCCCAATTCTCAATATGGATTACAAAAATAAAGGTAAATAAATGAGCCAATGAAATAAAAAACATGTTGGAGCCAATATGTTGAGAAAATGTCTATGCTCACAGCCCAAAGGAACCTCATTCCATGTACCACAAAATTGCTTATACTGATAATTTACTGATTGATAGCTTGAATTTTGCTATCACAATTATTTATATTTAATAGATAAGAACTCCAGTTGTGTTAATGTGCTGTTCTAACCCGTGTTTATAACCTAGCACAAGCAAGAAAGCAAGACAAAATTGGAAACTCATCTATTTTCTTTGAATTTGAAGAGGTTGAAAACTTATAGGAGCGGGGGTTTTACCCTGTGTGCATCCAAAGGATAGTAGCTGCGGTTTCCCTTGTCATCAATTTTTTTTGAAGAGGTTGAATTCTTGTAATAATTGTTTCTCCGTAAAATTGTGTTTTTTTTTAAAAAAATCCTCTTTACTGCTTTTATAAAATAATGTGCCAATCAAACTATCAAAGTAGCTAGCTTTTATAAAATAATGTGCCAATCAAACTATCAAAGTAGCTATCTTGTGTTACAACTATTTGTTTTTTCTGCTATTTGATGAAGATATTTGTTAAATTAGGTCTTAGGCCTAACTCACACCCCAAAAGCAAGCTCAAAGGAAGGAGGATTGCCCAATCCTTATAAAGAGTCCATCCATCTCATTAACCACCGATGTGGGACTTTTGTCATTCTTTAACACCCCACCTCACGCTCAGTGCTTAGCATCTGGTGCGTGGGTAATTTTTATTTTGGGGGCCCCAACATCGGGTGAGACAGGCCCTGCTCTGATACCATGATAGAATTTCGAGCTTGAAGCTCTTCTAGACAGAGATGAACAAGGAATTAGAAAGAGAGAAGAAGAGAGAATTTCATAGTGATCTGTATAATTGTCTTACTACAATGTGAAGCATTCTCAATGCTTTTATAGACGAATTGTAGAAGCATCTAGAAGGTTCTTAACTAACACACCTAATGCACATGTCAGCCTAACAACTTGTAACAAACTTTTCTCAACAGTGAATTTAATCCAACTGTTTCTGTTAACTAACTAACTCTGTTAACTAACTAACTGTGACAACACATTCTGCATCTGATCATTTTAACAATATTATTCCCTATAATTTGGATCTCCATACAAATTGTGACTTTGTAAGGGAGGTTAATGAATATACTAAGTTCGAACGAGGGAGTTTCTGCCTCTTTAAAATTTGAAGGGTCAGCGTGGCAGTATTCAGAAACCTCCATGTTCCAACATTGTCTGCTCCTTCCCTTAATGTTTTCACTTTTGTATCTTTACCTTTTTGGTTTTTCCTTTTTTCTTCGTTGAGCATTGGTCTTGTGTGTTTGGCAGAACTCTGAATTTCTGGTAAATGCTGCTTTCAGTAGAAGACGATATCTAGAGATTGCTATATGACAGGACGTTTGTGTACTATCAGTTGATTCAGTTCAATGTAAAAGGAGGGGGGGGATTGAAATTGTAGGAAAACAAATGCTGAAGCAGTGTAGTGAATAAATGGAAGTAATGTAACTGAGCTTCCATTTCACTTGCATCCCTTCTTACAACAACACTATATAAGGAGACTTTTCTGGTTAATTAATTTGGGGAGAAATGAGTTGGGATTTGCAACCTTTGTTTCGAGTCTTTCATCTCTTCAGATATTAAGTTTCACATTTTAAGACGAGATATTCAAAGTTAGTCTAAATATTTTAACCTATGGATTTTATTTTATTTTTTTGTGCAGATTTTATGTTGCTGAAGTTCTTCTTGCATTGGAATATCTTCACTTGCTTGGAGTTGTCTACCGGGACTTAAAACCTGAGAATGTGTTGGTCCGAGAAGACGGTCATATCATGCTGTCTGATTTTGATTTATCTCTTAGGTGTGCTGTTAATCCTACCTTGGTGAAATCATCTTCTCCCATCATGGAGCTTCCAAAAAAGTCTAGTCCGTGCTCAGCTAGCTGCATAGATCCCTTCTGCCTACATCCATCGTGGCAAGTATCTTGCTTTGGCCCCAGGTTTCTATCCACAGAAGCAAAGACACGTAAAGTAAAGGCTGACCTAGCTGCACAAGTCTCACCTTTAACGCAACTTGTTGTGGAGCCAACCAACGCTCGATCCAACTCATTTGTAGGAACCCACGAGTATCTAGCTCCGGAGATTATCAAAGGTGAAGGTCATGGCAGTGCTGTAGATTGGTGGACCTTTGGAATCTTTCTGTACGAGCTTATATACGGAAGGACTCCTTTCAAAGGGCCAGGAAATGAGGATACACTAGCCAATGTGGTTTCTCAATGTCTCAAGTTTCCAGCTAGTCCTACAGTTAGCTCTCATGCAAGAGACTTAATCAGAAGGTTGCTGCAGAAGGAACCCGAGAATAGGTTAGGAGCTATGAGAGGGGCAGCAGAGATAAAACAGCATCCGTTCTTCGAGGGACTTAACTGGGCGTTAATTCGATGCTCAACACCTCCAGAAATGCCTAGATCCTATGACTTGACAAATGTTGCTGTCCCTGACGCCAACCGACTAAAGAAGGAACGCGACAAGTGTCAAAATGAGTTGAAAAACATAGGAGAGGATATTGAGTTTCACATGTTTTAGAATACACTAGAGTCTGCAGGTATGAGAAGGACGGGTTTGATTTTACATTTTAACACATTGTGTCTGATCTATGTAACTAATAATAGGCAGTAATGTAACATATATATAGTGTACATGTTCTACAAAGTGCAACACATGAAGAGCATATAATGTAATCATGTTTTCATAAAATTGTTGACTGTGCTATCATGTATCAAAGATATATATTATGATGTCCAATTGGAATAGAAAAAACTCATGTACAAGCATTAGTGGGCAAACTTATCATGTAACTAGTAACTGTGTGTTGGTGGGAGGTAGTTGATTTTTCGTGGAATTAGTTGAGATACATACAAGTTGGTTTGGATGTTATGGAATGCTACGGTTCAGATATATAATGTAAAATAAACCATATTTGGTACCTTAATATTCGGTTTGATACCAACTCGGGGTTGATTCCACAAATTTTATCCTCAAAAATTATATTTTGATTGCGCTTTTACTATATTAATTGTACTTAAACTTTTAGATAATTATATAGAAAAGATAGAAAAAGAAAAATTGAATTGCAAAGTGACTCCAAGAAGTAATCAAATTTTTCTATTTGGTCATTAGTCAACCACTATCAACCACTTATACCTCTGTATTATAAATTTTTAATCCAAAATGTTAGTTTGAATAAAAAATTTCTATTCATAAATGTGTTTTCCCCCCACAAATTTCTAAATGACAAATATTAAGATTGCAAGATACAATTTTTTTTAAAAAAATATGAAATATAGTTATATTTGGGGTTTTATATCAAATACACAATACACATGTCAGGCTTTTCAAATGTTTTCAGCTGATACAATGTTTGATACAAGTGTGATATAGTTGATATCCAGCATGAATATAACTTCGCCCCTCGCTACAATTCTTTCTTTCATGTGTTTTCAGATATAATATATGATACAACTGATATATATTTGATACAATTGATACTTACATAATACAACTCTTCCGCCTAATACATAAACGACAATTATATTTCATACATACGCAAATTGTAGCTATGTTTCGTAATTACATTTCAAATTATACTATTTATGAAATTTTATGATTTTAATTTTTTCACTTTTAAAATGACTTCTCATTTCTCAAATATCTTTTAGCTTTATTCTTGCATTATCAGAAATCAGAACCAACCACCATTGGAGTTTTGAGTGATGAGGTCCTTACTCTTTAGTACAGTGACAATTCCAACCCCTTCAAAATTACCAAACTGCCATCACTCTCACTATGCTGCTCCTAACTCTCTCAAATTCCCATTTCTCACGTCTCTTCTTCCTTCTAAATACCCATTTCTTCTTAAAGAAAGCTATAAAAGTGTAAAAATCAAAGCTTTAATGGAATCAAGAATGGACCCAAGTACAAAACCTTTTTCTGTTCTCTTTGTGTGTCTTGGAAATATATGCAGAAGTCCAGCTGCTGAAGGTGTTTTTACAGATTTGGTTAAGAAAAGGGGGCTTGATTCAAAATTTAAGATTGATTCTGCTGGTACTATTAATTATCATGAGGTATTTTCACTTGGGGGTCTGTAAAATTTGGAACTTTTTGATTGATTCTGCTGGTAGTATATCATGAGGTATTTCGACTTGGGTGTCTGTAAAATTTGTAATTTAAGATTGAAACAGCTTATTTACCTTCATAAGGCAGCGTACACACTATCCTTCCGGCACCCCACTTGTGGGATTAAGCTGGGTATGTTGTTGTTGGTACTATTGATTATCATGAGGTATTGCCATTTGGGTGTCTGAAAAATTTGTAAATTTTGATTGATTCTGCTGGTAGGATTGATTATCATGAGGTATTGCCATTTGGGTGTCTGAAAAATTTGTAAATTTTGATTGATTCTGCTTGTAGTATTGATTATCATGAGGTATTTTGGTGTCGGTAAAAGTTGTAGTTTATGATTAATTCTGCTGGTAGTATTGATTATCATGAGGTATTTTCACTTGGGGGTCTGTAAAATTTGTAACTTTTTGATTGATTCTGCTGGTAGTATTGATTATCATGAGGTATTTTCACTTGAAGGTCTGTAAAATTTGTTAACTTTTTGATTGATTCTGCTGGTAATATTGATTATCATGAGGTATTTTCACTTGAGGGTCTGTAAAATTTGTAACTTTTTGATTGATTCTGCTGGAAGTATTGATTATCGTGAGGTATTTTCACTTGAGGGTCTGTAAAATTTATAACTTTTTGATTGATTCTGCTGGTAGTATTGATTATCATGAGGTGTTTTCACTTGAGGGTCTGTAAAATTTGTAACTTTTTGATTGATTCTGCTGGTAGTATTGATAATCATGAGGTATTTTCACTTGAAGGTTTGTAAAATTTGTTAACTTTTTGATTGACTCTGCTGGTAATATTGATTATCATGAGGTATTTTCACATGAGGGTCTGTAAAATTTGCAACTTTTTGATTGATTCTGCTGGAAGTATTGATTATCGTGAGGTATTTTCACTTGAGGGTCTGTAAAATTTATAACTTTTTGATTGATTCTGCTGGTAGTATTGATTATCATGAGGTGTTTTCACCTGAGGGTCTGTAAAATTTGTAACTTTTTGATTGATTCTGCTGATAGTATTGATTATCATGAGGTATATCCATTTGGGGCTCTGTAAAATTTGTAATTTAAGATTGAAACAGCCTCTTTACTTTCATTAGGCATGGGAAAGGCTGTGTAAACACTATCCTTCCCAGACCCTACTTGTGGGATTAATTGTTGTTGTATTCTGCTGGTTCTGTTTATTTTCATGAGGTATTGCCATTTGGGTGTCTGTGAAATTTGTAGTGTATGATTGATTCTGCTGGTAGTATTGATTATCATGATTCATGAGGTATTTTCTCTTGGGTGTCTGAAAAATTTGTAATTTTGATTAATTCTGCTGGTAGTATTGAATATCATGAGGTATTTCCACTTGGGTGTCTGTAAAATTTGTAAGTTATGATTGGTTTTGCTGGTACTGTTGATTGTCATGAGGTATTTCCACTTGGGTGTTTCTAAAATTTGTAATTTATGATTGATTCTGCTGGTAATATTGATTAATATGAGGTATTTCCACTTGGGAGTCCATAAAATTTGTAGTTTTTGATTGATTCGGCTGGTAGTATTGATTATCATGAGGTATTTTCATTTGAGTGTCTGTAAAATTTGTAGTTTATGATTGATTCTGCTGGTAGTATTGATTATCATGAGGTATTTCCACTTGGGGGTTTGTAAAATTTGTAGTTGATGATTGATTCTGCTGGTAGTATTGATTATCATGTGAGGTATTTCCACTCGGGGGTCTGTAAAATTTGTAGTTTATGATTGATTCTGTTGGTAATATTGATTATCATGAGGTATTTCCATTTGAGTGTCTGTAAAATTTGTAACTTATGATTGATTCTGCGGGTTCTATTAATTATCATGAGGTATTTTCACTGGGTGTCTGTTAATTTTGTAATTTAAGATTGATTCTGCTTGTAGGATTGATTATCATGAGGTATTGCCATTGACACTTACGTGTGTAAAAATTGTAATTTTTTATGGTTTTGGTTATTTCTTGGAGTTGATCATGTTATAATGTTGCTGTTGTTTTTGTTTGTCTTAAAGGGAAATGAAGCTGATCCAAGAATGAGGGCTGCTGCTAAAAGGCGTGGAATTGCGATAACGTCTATATCTAGGCCAATTAGGCCTTCTGATTTCAAAGATTTTGATCTCATTCTTGCTATGGATGAGCAAAACAAATGTGGGTTATTGCACAATCCTTTGTATGGTTTTTTTAGCTGTTCTTTCTATTAGGCCCATTTCTTTTTTTTAATAAACGTGGTGTCGGGTCTGTTTGTGCATACCCGGACTAATTCCATAGGTACCTGTTACCTTCCACCAACACATATATCTGGTAACTATGTCCACCAAGTTTTGCTTCCACTGAAATTTGAACCCGAGACCTCAAAATTAAGGGTCTATCTTGATTTTCCTACTTTAAGTTCAGCTCCACAACTTCTTGGTATAATCTTGATGGTTTGAACATATGTACTGTATCAAGAACTGAATTGTTTTATAACTCACAGCTGATATACTTGGGGCTCTGGAGAGGTGGATCCATAGAGAGCCATTGCCAGCTGATGCAGCTGAAAAGGTTTTTGAATCTATAAGTCTTATACTGGTACTGGTTATCAAGTGCAGTTCTTAAGTCTGTTATCCTAAAAGTGCTTTTAACAATCAGGTCCGCTTGATGTGTTCCTATTGTAAGAAGCATGAAGAAACTGAAGTTCCAGACCCTTACTATGGTGGAGCTCAAGGTTTTGAGAAGGTAATGTTTGATAATCTCATAATCGGTTTATCTTGCTACGACATGATAAATAACCCAAAAGCTGCCTGATTTTCACATTTTAGATGGCGGAAGGCTTCTTGCTCCTAGCTATACTGGAGAATCTCAATTCTCATCGTGCTTACTTTGTTAATTTTAATGTTGGGCCATTATGATAGTTATAACATAATAGGTTATGTTCTGTTGGCTTGAATTAAGTAGTTAATTCTCAATACTATGCCATATAATGCCTCAAACTGTCAAATAATACAGAAGTATAATGGTTTAAAAGACCCAGTGCTCTTGATACACAATTGCTAACCACATTTTCATGGAAAGAATGGATAATGAACAGGAGAGATCATTGAGTTTGTCCTCAATACTTCAGAATAATGAAGAAAAAAGTGTAGTTTACGTGTTCTCTGAAATTATGAGTGACTGACTTACTCTGCTTAGTTTATATGTTATCTATAATACATCCTGCTGTCCTTTTCTTATACTAGAAGACTGATCTTGAAAAACTAGTGTCATTTGAAAGGTGCACACAATAGCCACCCTACTCATGCTTACATGCATTAAAGCCCAACTCAATAGAAAGTTATCCAGCTTCTCACCTCATATTTCCTTCCCTCTTAATATCTTAGGCTGCACGGAGAAAAAAAAAGGAATGGTCTCTTGAGTTATAGCCCTCGTAGCCAACTCTCCCTTCACTTCTTACCTTCTCATTTTTCCATTCTTCGAACTCCCTAACGGTCTAACCCTTTCCAGTCCCTCAATCTCCCTGAAGTCATTTATTAACTCCCTTATCCTGACCTCAACCCTCCCCAACAGGTCCTATGAACTAAGTCCTACACATGAATCCTGATGCTTGTCTTTTCATCAGCCTTAGTTAGCTTTATAGGTATCTTCAAAAAAGTACATAGGACAAAAATAGTCCTAAAATTTAGGCTATCGACAAGGATTGTTTTGGAATATTTGGTTTGGAAAAATCCAAGGAGGTATTTTGGAGAACTTCTGCTAAGTCCTTGAATGTTGTAAGAGAACTTTATATCTAGAAGAAAATTTTATAATTTGAAATTTGGATACCTTTGTAGTTTCCCAAGGTCTTCTCAATAAGCCAAGCACAAATTATCTTTTAATTCCTGTTGAATGATTTCCACAGAAAATTCTAGAAAAGCCCCTTCTTAAAAAAGCAAAAGTTCTTTTACAATGAGAAGAGTTTCTGCAAGAGGTCATTTCTGAAGGTCTTAAAAGACATTATTAATTTACTAAGTTGGTGTTTTGCTGCTACAGTCTATGTGTCAACACTATTCATTTGGATGAGTCATAGTTTGCTTTTGTTCGCCGTTAAACTTGCGGTTGATGCTTACTGCCAGCAACATGCATCTAATTCTCAACTCCACTACATCTTGCTCACAGGTACTAGATATGCTTGAAGATGCTTGTGATTCACTGTTGGAAAGCATTGTGACAGAGAACAAAATTTAGGTTCATAGATTTACTTTTATCACCAGTATTCTTACTGCCAATTAGGCAATTGATATACCATACACTCTACTGCTCATTGTTTGAACTACCGCGACTTGTATAGCCGGTCTGGTTCTAGTCCATGTTATGCACTTATGTGTTTATTGTTTACCTGGCAAGTTAAGCAAAGATCTCTACAAATACAAATTTAAAGGTGAATGATGAACCTTCTTGACATTAGTCCATGTACTTTGTCCTGTTTCCCACCTCCCTCCCTCTTGGCTCTTTCGCGAAAAATATCTCGAAGAAAAAATGATCCACTACCACCTGCCAATTCTGCTGAAGATCTTTGGTCATGAGACATTTTCTTCTTTGCTCATGCTATTTTCTTGTGTGGTAGGAAGCAGGAGCAGAGCTAGTGAATCCCTCTTGCTGAAAAAGTAATATTGTGCAAATAGGGTAAAAACTATTTCTTTTGGTTATATATAAGTTGTTCAATCCCCTTGACATGCGGGAAAAATACTAATATGTATATCGGACAGATATAGTAACTATACAAAGACTTTTATGTAACAACACAAAGTATGCTTCAATCTTGAGCATTTTGGGAGTCGACTATATGAATCTCCACTGACAATATCATTCCATTTGAGCTCATCTCAGGTCAATAGTACACACTAAGGCTTAAGTAACAAAAAGAAAACTATCATATGATGAAAGACTGTTTAACTCTTTTTCGTGAACGTTTTCGTCTTGGGTTTGAACTCAGTATGCTTGAAAAAGCACTTAGAAGTTCTGTATCCTCCACATTGATTACCATCTTTGCAGCCTCTGGATTGGCAATAAGTAGCTTTGCTACTAGATATCCTGCAATAGTCCAAGTCTGAAAGAGACGTGCCTGTTTCCCGATGAACCCTCCTCGCCTTGTATCGTAGTATTCAGGCCACCTGTCTCTGGATATGCGTCTTTCCGCGATCTTAATTGCTTTTTCAGCAATTTCAGGCCTCTTCATTTTTATGCATGCCACAGTCAGCTGAAAACAGTTCACATTTAAAATAATCATCTCATCTCTTCTGCTGTCAATGGATCTCTTCACATGTTCGATTCTAATCTATGTTAGAACATTTCCGTGAATGCACATACGAGATGACATTATTTAACCAGAGCTATGTACTTCTAATTGGCGTTGTTCTTACGTTACATCTAACACATCGATAACTCATCTATTGCACAAAACTAAAGATAATGACTTCAGTGACAAAAGATACATTTCAAGTAGATAATCCAAAAGGACATGAAATCAATAAAATGAGGAGAGTACATAAAGTACAACCTGGTTGTTGTTACTATAGTTTGATGCTTATTCGATCTTATCATCTATGGGATTTATCGCAAGATCGTTGATTACTCTATCTGCTGCTAAAGACATCTTGAAACTTAAACCTTTAACAAATAGACCAGACACTTTCTACAACAAATTTTAAAATTTCCTTCTAACACAATGCAGTATATCAAGCTTGTGAATGTCATGCTCGTACATTTGTGGCTGAAATTCATATTAGTCACTTTGTAAATCGGAATCAATTGACAGAACACACGCTGAAGAAGTGTTTAAGATGTGGACATGAGTTTTCGATCTGGAGTTTTTATGCATTTCAACCCTATAGATTTTAATGTTGGCGTCACTCCTCTAGATCACCTCCAATATTTTAAAAGGTGAAGCTAAGACTCATCTCCAGGCTCACTCGATCGTGACACCATGCTCTAAATGCCACTAAACAGTTAACAGTCACCACAAAACTCTATGCTGTTAATGCCTTAACATGTTTCGTGCATGGGGAGATCTGCTCCATGCACCTGCGCCAATTTTCCGTCTTAAAAACTTTTTTTATTAGATATTTAAACACACACACAAATTATACTTATACTATACAAACGTACATACATGCATTTTTTTTGAATGGTAACATATATACAGTTACATGCATATTTATACACATACGAAAAACATATGTATTTTATACATACATGTGTGTGTGTGTGTGATACAATTGTATGCAATCAGATTCAGATGAAGCTATACGTGCCGAAAGCATGGATCAGAGGTGTGCATACTGAATAACGGAAACGTACCTGCCAGAGCAACGTTGGCCAGGATCCTCCATTATGGTAAGACCAAGGCCTGCACCAAGTATTCAAAAACATCAGCGAGGTAAATTACGATGAAGATAAAAAACATTATACACATTACCAGAAGAAAATAGAAAAAAAAGATGAAGGCAAATACGTGTTTTTCGGATCACCACCAGTAATAATGCGCCATTCCTGGCCCTCAAGAGCAGGATAACATATCTTCAGTGGCATATCAGCTACTAAGTCCTCCCATTTGGCTTCAATAAGATCTAAAATGGCATGTGACTGATCTATGTTAGCAAGACTGCTTACGATGGACCAAACGTTCCCAAGTGAAAAGAACCGGAAATCCATGTGAGCTGGCTGCAGGTTTCCTATAAGATAACCCCCTTCACTAGGCATCCATTCCACCAGCCAGGGAGGAATTTGATCTGGATATATATTAAACTTATTGATTGCATCGTATGAATATTCCTCCGTTTTGTATCTATAAATCTCGTTCAATTTTTTCACATCGATCCAGTAGTATTCCCTAATATGAAATGACAATGCTAGCAAACGATTGTTAAGTGCCCTAACAAGGTCTGTTGATGCCTCCTCTGGAGCAAGCATCTCCCGTGCACCAAGTAAGGCCGAATAATATAACGCCTGCAAAGCATGAAATGTCATGTGCATAATTATGCAGAGTCTTTTTGGAAGAAAAGAAGAAAGACAAATGATGGAATGAAAAAAAAATAAATTGTAATATGTAGTTAGCGTATGGATAACCAATAGACATTCTGTAGTTACAGCAAGACAACCTATCACACTATATTGGCTATACAAAAAAAAAAAAGAGTTTCCTGAATGCTCTCCTTATTAGTTCTATGGTTTCTTCATTGTCGTTTTTCCTTTTCATAACTACTTTGATTTGCTGCACTTGAGCCAAGGACCCTTCGGAAACAATCTCTCTACCTCCACAAGGTAAGGATAAGGTCTGGGTACTCTACCCTCCCCAAACTCCAGTTGTGGGATTTCACTGAGTATGTAGTGGTTGTTAATATGATTAGCATAGAACCTACCGTGAATATCTTAACATGAATAATTTCACTTTTCCATCTGTCTTATTTGTTAATAAGGACTTGCACTTGGTATATATTCTGGTGATAAACTTAAACTCTTTGCTGAGATCATTCAAATGATGGTCTGCTCGACAGTGAGTATCTTTACCCGAAGAGAGGATAAGGAGAAGAAGAAGGCTTCCTCGACAAGATGATATAAGAGAAGAACCGTAAAACTCAGGCATCCACTCAATGGGAAAGTAAAATTAATAAATGAAGAAAAAATGACAAGCTTGTTGCAGACAGGAAAAAGAAAAGACCTGAATTTCCAGAGGGTGGCCATGGATTCCCATGCGACGATCTATCATGCAAGAACCGTCAGTCACCAGCAAAGTGGGAAACATATCAAAGCCATCTGCAAGACATAGCCTGAGTATCATCTTCATTCCAGTTTGGACATCAACCCTCTCCTGAAGAGAAAGATCTCCAGAGCATTTCCCATATGCTCGCAACAATATAATCCACCATAATCCTGGAATCAATTCATGGAGTCACACATCATCAGACATACACCAAATTTGCTATACAAAAGACAAGCATCAAAAGTTATCAAAGATCACCTGAATCCACAGGTGCAACTCGACCAATTGCTGCCTCGCCGAAGTCTGGATCCAGTACATCTTCTGTTGCAGATTCGTCATTATCAAGTGGAATTGTACGCACTTTGAAGCTGGCAGGCATAAGTCCTTGACCTGGACTATAGCAATCCATTGTTTTCTCCCAACTCTGTTTGGAATAGAAGAAGATGCTTAACAGGCAAAAAACTAATGGAAGCGAAAACTTTTTCAACTTCACAGAGTTAAGAAAAGTGAATCTCATGAATGAGTTTACATGAGTCAAATATTTTATTTATTTATTTTGAAAACTGTGGTGTCCGGATCAGTTTTCTCAACTAATTCCACGGGATACCTCTCCCTCCCACCACCAACAAGTACCAGGTAACTCTGTCCACCAAGGCTAGGAAGACGGGAAGAAACCATGCATCAAATATCATTGTTTTACTCATTGTACAGAAGAACTACTTCTAATGGTAACCTAAGGTTCAAAAAGAGCCATCTCTCACAGGTAACTAGGAAAGAGCTAAGAAAGTTAACTTGTGCATACCAGGGGCTAGCAGAGCGGCAGATATTACAAATAATTGCTCAATTGGAGGGAAATCTGCCAGTGGAGACTTTGTGTATCTTCTATAATAATAACGAAAAAGGGTCAAAATTGCCCCTGAACTATGCGAAATAGACCACTTATACCCTCCATTACATTTTGGGATCAAAAATACCCCCGCAGTTATCCCAAGAGACCACAAATACCCTCAAGAGTTAACACCCCAATTTTTTAGTGACGTGGCAAGCCACATGGGACTAATCCCTCCACCTAAGCATTGCCAACTAAGATTCACTACAAAAGAACTTGACTTTTAGTGGCGACAAAGTCGCCACAAAATCCCAAAATATTGCCACTAAAGGTTATGAGTGATTTTTAGTGGCGACTAAGGCTCCAACAACCATTCGCTAGTAAAACCTATTTTTTCAACAAAAAAATATGATAATTAATTTTCGATTGCGACCTAATTTTCTAAAATAAATAACTTGCAATATCCATATTAAAAACATCCAATATTATTACGAAAAATAATCAAAATTACTTCTCGATTCAAATCTCCTACTATATATATATAATGCATCATTGTACATTTTATACATTTACATATGACATAAAAATAAAACATATAGTGTCTTCAAACTCCTACTTAATCGATATCATATTTGGTTTTTTAAAAACAATGAAGAAAAAAACACAAAATTAGAATTTAATGTTAAAAACTTTTAGTGACGATTTTCTGGGCTTTTGTGGCGACTGTTGTTGCCGCTAAAGGTCTAGTTCTTTTGTAGTGAATCCTAGTTGGCAACGCTTAGGTGGAAGGATTAGTCCCACGTGGCTTGCCACGTCAACAAAAATTTGGGGTGTTAACTCTTGAGGGTATTTGTGGTCTCTTGGGATAACAGCAGGGGCATTTTTGATCCCAAAATGTAACGAAGGGTATAAATGGTCTATTTCATATAGTTCGGGGGCAATTTTGATCCTTTTCCGTAATAATAATAAGGGGGGTATTTTGGGGATCATAACGAGCCAAAATTGTTATTATAAACACAAGCATATGATGCTATTGAAAGGAATCAAATTACATGCTGAATCACCTTCACAAGTAAATAGAACAAAGTTTTGTGCATTACAACAACAAAGACAACAACATACCCAGTGAAATCACACAGGTGGGATTTGGGGAGGGTAGAGTGTACGCAGACCTTACCCAGTGAAATCCCAAAGTTATGTGCATTACAACAGACATGAATTTCAATATGAAAGCAATCAAGCTGAACACAGAACATAGTAGTTGTTTGAGATAACTTGAGTCATTTTACCTGCAACTGAAGCGTGTGAAGTATAAAGTTCCTCACAATATCATATTCTCCTTTTAGAAGGAATGCTATCCCAGAAGGTATAAAATCACGTATAAATACTTGATCATAGTTTAGCATAGTTGCTTCACTTGGATCATTAGCAGCTATAGTTCCAACTGGGCTGCCACAGTAATAAACCATGGCAGCTCGCAAAAAATGCCACGCTTCATCCTCAATAGACTCCGTGTTAGTTCTAGGCCTACTATTAACTGAGGCAGCAGTTTTAAAACCTTCACTGAAAGGCCTAGCTCCATTTTCCTGCTTCATGTTCTGTTCATCTGGAGTAAGATTTGGAATCTTTGGAGGCACAGTGTGCATCGACTTTCGATTTCCACCTTTAATGATTGTCTCACTGACTCTTTCAGGTTGTTGGCAATTGCAGATCGATAAATTGGACCGATTATGAATCTTTTCACCCCGGAAAACACTATGTAAGCCACGAAAAGCATGTAAACTCGAGCAATCTTGCAGCTTTTTTAAACCCTTTATCTGCTTATACCTCCAGTCCCCGCAATTTCTAGCTTTAAAACAACGTTCATAGCAAAGTAAAGAGTTTGACTTCGCCAAGATTGAACTTGTTCGGACTTGACATGAAAGCTTACCGGATAAAAGTTGTAGGGCAGCTTCTGAAGCCCCCATTGTCAGTAAGTATCTGAAATTGATGATACCTTCAACTTTGCAGCTATTGTAATAATTTCTGGATTTAATCAACACATTTACATGAAATAACATAGTTTAATACAGAAAAAAGGACAATCTTTAACATGAACCAGCAGTTCTTGAAATAGGCAAGTACAAGAATTGAATAAGCTGAACAGACATAACCCAAATTATTGCTGCCACAACAGTTACTTTTTTTCTAAATAAACTCAGAGTGACAACAGCAAATGGTCATCATCATCCCTTAATAAGAAGGCCCTTTTTAATGGACAATTCAGCAAAATGATGGAGAAAACAGGAACCATAGTATCAGTTTAGAAACCAAGAAGAGCTTCAATAATCATAAGAAAAGATCCCACCTTTCTCAAAAATCTCCACTTTTCAAAACAAAGAGATATTCAATGAGCTACCTACATAGGGTCATCATCCCTTAACAAGAAGACCCTTTTCATAAACTGGAAACCAAGAAAGCTTCAACAAGGCATAAGAAAACCCCCCATCTTTCTCAAAGATCTTAACGTTGCAAAACAAAGAGATATTCACTGAGCTAACTACAAAGGGTTATCAATCATCATCCCTTAACAAGAAGACCCTTTCCAATGGACAATTCAGTAAAATGATGGAGAAAACTGGAAACCAAGAAAAGCTTAATAAGACATAAGAAAAGACCCCATCTTTCTCAAAGATTTTAACTTTTCAAAACAAAGAGATATTCACTGAGCTAACTACAAAGGGCCATCAATCATCATCCCTTAACAAGAAGACCCTTTTCAATTGAACATTTCAGCAAAATGAGTGAGAAAACTGGAACCATATTATCAGTTTATACACCAAGAAAACTTCAAAAAAGAGCCCATCTTTCTCAAAGATCTTAACTTTGAAACAAAGAGAGATTCTTGAGGAAGGGAAAAGAAGAAGAGAGCACTAACACAAAGATATATGTGGTGACAAGAAAAAGGGGTTATTGAATTTGCTTACCTAGTTTACAAGATTGGAATACAATTTGTGAAGAAGTTTACTTTATTGTTACTGATTTAAAGGTAAAATCTTGCAGAAAAATAACTTGGGGCTTTTTATGAATTTTCTGGGGAAATTCTTGAAACTTTTGTTGTTCTTTACAGTGACAACTAGGGGACACGTTTAACCATTTACCTCACTACAGATTCATGTTTAAAGATTTTTTTATTGTAGTGATATAACTAATCATTGTGGTATTTGACTAAACATGAATTTTATAAATTGTACTCCCTCCGTTCCTTTTTAGTTGTCCACTTTAGAAATGACACACAGATTAAGGCAACAATGATTAGCATAGTGAAGTTACAATTTTACCCTTATGACAACTTTTCACTTCAAAATTACAACCACTTATTTGAATTAAAGTGAAATAAATTGGAGGGAAACAACATACACTTTTACAATTTTCAAGAAGTGTAAATAAGGGTATAATAGGAAAAAATTTGTTGTCCTTTCTTGATTTGTCAAAATGGACAACTAAATAGGGACAACTAAAAAAGGAAATATGGACAAGTAAATAGGGACGGAGGGAGTAAAATGAAAGAATGAACTTGTCCAATTATTACTTATCTCTATCTCGAGAGTTAAATTTGACACTAATAAAAATTGTGGCGGAATAATCTTTAGATTTCGAGTTCGAAAACACTTAACCTCCTAATGATGAGTTGATTAAGAAAAGGAACAAAAAGGATGAAAAAAAAATTAAAATTATATTATTTTCTAAATAAGAAAAAAATATATGACTTTTTGGGGAATAAATTAAAAAGAAAACAGTAAAAATATTTAAATTTCTAACACCACAAATAACTTTTAACATGTAATAACAGAGTATCATTAATGTATGTTATATATCATAAATTTATTTACAATTACTTTAAAAAGTTATTTGATTAAAAAAAAGTACTTTTCTATATGACACAAGAATTGGAAAAAATGAATTAATGAGAATTACATCATTGTTGCAAATTGGCAATATTTTTTCTGTGGACCATACAATTATTTGATTTATGCGTATTATTTCTTCCACAAAGATCATGCTAATTTTTTTTTGTATTATTCTAATTTTATCACGTCTCTATAGGGAAAATAATTAATTATTTGATAGACGAATTATACGTCGACTAGTGATAGGATACATGATAAGAAGATGATGCAAGGAATAAGAAAAAGAGATGCTTGTAAGGTGTTATTCAAAGTGCCAAGATTTAATTTGAAGCTCAATTAATTTAAATTTTTACATTTTTATTAAAAGAGAATTATCTTTATGACTTAAACTTAAAATTTATTCGAATCTTAAATTTTCAATCATGCTTGTTTTATGGACAAACTTTCAAACTTAACAATTTTTTTCATTTATCCTTGTAGGTTCAAGAGTACAAAAATTCAAGTACATCTATTTTCATTTTTCAAGATCATAGGATGTAATTTTCTAAAATATGACAAACCTAATAGTTAATCAAAATTTATAATTTCCACGGCCGCCGAATCCTTTAAAATAAATGTCTTACATATTAAATATTTTTTAAAAAAATAAATCAAAACTACTTGATTGCTCGATATACCATCCTTTTGAAAGAAATATCTTTGAGAGTATGGACACATGTCTGCATGACTGTCATCTGCTCGTGCTATACGATATTGGATTAAGTCGACAACGAGTACAATCCTGATATTTAACTTTTATCATTAAGTTTCGAATCCTCACTTTATCCATACATATAAAAAAAATCACTAGCCGCACTCGAAAAATAAAATAAAAAACAAAAAACATAAAAATATAAAAATATAAAAAATCCAAACGACATCGTTTTGTAGAGTCACTATTCTATCAAGTGTAACCTCTCAAACCTCAAAAAAGTTGAAAGCTCTGTTGTCAATGGCGCGAGGCTTCTTGATTTCTACACAAACCAAAAATTCTTCACATTTTCTCCTAAATTCCATTTCTGAAACTTCAAGATTAACTAAATTACTCTATTACCCTTCTTCATCATCTCTCCGTTTCTCTCTTTCACCTCCTCCTTTTCCTCCTCGGTTTCTGTGCAGTTGTTGCAGTCACCTCCAAGAAAATGGCACAATTGACATGTCAGTACACTCAGAGGCATTTGCTAAGCGTATGGCTATGGTGGGTCTCAAACCCCATCATCGTATTGGTCAGTTTTACCCCTCCATTGTATTTTTTTTTTTTACTTTGTGGGTACAAAGAAAGAAGAGTTGAAAGTGAGAAAAAGATTGCAGTTTTATAGTACAGTCGTTTATCCGGATAATTTTTTAGCTGTTATAGTGAAATGCTGATACTTGCATCTTCATGGAGAATTTAATTTCACCAGGTCCATGTTGTAGATATGGTATAAGATGAAATAATTGGTTTAGATATATGTTACATGAGCCGAGGGTCTATTGGAAACAACCTCTCTACCTTCATAAGGTAGGGGTAAGGCTGTGTGTGCATACCACCCTTTTCAGACTCCACTTGTGAGATTATACTTAGAACGTTGTTGTTGAAAATATTGGTTTAGAAAAAGACTTGGTGTTATAATGAAATATTGTTTTAGAGTATGACGGTTATAGAGCCTTTTTTTCATCGATTTGAAAATTGCTTTGCATGAGTTAAAAATCTTAATATCATGAGAAACTATTTACATGTTTCATGGGATGATTAGTACTACTCCATTCTTAACCAGAATTTTTTGATTCGAGTTTGGGGAATGGAGCAGTCTTTAACAGGGAGCTTTTTACCCCAAGTGGAAAAAAGATTGCAACTTTGTAGTACCCTTTTCCATCCATTTGTATATTGGTTTGCTTAACTTAAAAATCTCAATATCATGAGAAATTGTTTCATGTGTTCCATGGGATGATAGGTACCCTTCCATTTTTAGCCAGAAGCTTCAGGTTTGATATTTGTGAATGGAGTCCCCTTCAAGAAGGATCTCTTTATCCGAAAGTGGATAAAAGGTTGCAGCTTTCTAGTGCCTTTTCGTCCATTTTGTTATTGATTTGCCTGACTTAAAAATCTGAAAAGCATGAGTTTTTGTTTTATGGGTTTACAATTTTCTTGTTATGTAATGTAGCTTATAAAGAATCGCCCAAGGAAGAAAATTACAGCTGTATGATTTATTTTTCTCTTTGATAGGTAGGTTCTCCAGATAAAAAATATCAAATCCAAGTAAATTTTTCATGTTTGGCTATTCTCTGCTTTAACGACTATTAGATAAAAATATCAAATTCCACGTAAATTTTTTCATGGAAATGTAGTTTTTATGGTGACCATGGAAATGAGCTTTCTTCTTAACCTTTTTTTGTAGTTCTGGGCGTTTCTGGTGGCCCTGATAGCATGGCCCTCTGTGTCTTAACTGCTGCATGGAAAACCAATAACCTTGGTAATACTGCTCAAAAGAATGAGTTTGTTGACGGGCTTTTAGCAGTGGTAGTTGATCATGGACTTCGTGCTGAGAGTAAAGATGAGGCTCACCTTGTTCATCGCCGAGTCACAAGCATGGGTATATATTCCTTTTAACTTTTTCTTTGTCATGAATGTAGCAACATTGCTTAACACCTTTTTAATAGAGATATAATGTAGGCCTTGTATAGGAATCGAATGTGAGATTGCTTGCTGTGAATGGTCAGAAGGCAAGCCAAAGCAGGGTCACTTACAAGAAGCAGCTCGCCAGAAGAGGTCATTACCAGAGTTTCAAATTATCTTCAGCGAAATGCTATTTCTGAGCCTTGTCATATCTGGTCATGCTGGTTTTTGACCGACTATATGTTATACATTTATCCTGATGTTAATAATGTCGTCATTATTGTGAGTAAATAAGTTGTTCCTCGTCATTTGTTCAGGTATGAAATTCTCCAAAGTGCTTGCATCCGGCATCAGATTGGTGTGTTGATGACTGCACACCATGCAGATGACCAGGTATTGTCATAATAGCATCTACTCTGTGGATTTTTGTATTTTATGACTCTAAAAAATTAGCACTTATCTGATGGCACTCTGTTTAGCTTTTGTCAATACATTAAAAAGAGCTAATGGTATTTGAATACAATTGATGTTGCCTCATGCAAATGTAAGTTGAACATTATTGCTTTTTGACACCATAGTTGATAGTTTTAGCAATTGCTAATAGGATTACTCTACAGGCAGAACTATTCATTCTCAGGTTATCTCGCAATAGTGGCGTGCTTGGACTCGCTGGAATGGCATTTGTTTCAGAGCTGTTTTCTACATGTCCAGATTTAAGTGCTGAAGCGAGTAGCAATGGACTTTTATTGGTGAGACCTCTCCTGGAGTTACCTAAAGAAGATATGTACAAGGTTTGTTTTTTACAGTTTGTCTGTTTGGAAGATTTTCGTAGTAGCCTTTGAACCTGAATGACTTCGTCTATCTATAAGTAGAGTGCTCAGGGTAATGTTTCATCAGGATCTTAAATGATTAAACTACGGCTGCAGATTTTGCTAAAAAGATTCAGATGGTTATTCCTTTTCCTAGTTCATTGGAAGCTTCTAAAGTTGCATTACCTTGTATTGCAGATATGTCTAGCTGCCAATCAAGAATGGGTTGAAGATCCCACAAACAGAAGTGCATTATTTGCTCGTAATAGAATTCGGATGATATTGACTGACTTAGCATCACGTGAGTAGATTTTCGTGCATTTGACTTAATTATGCATCTAGTGTTTTGGAGGAACCTTGTTAACGGAACCTGTATTTACCATATCTTGATCATATATATTTTTTCCTGCAGCTATCTTCAGATCTGAGTTGCAAGCACTTATCGCTGCTTGTCGGAGAACAAGGTTGCATGTTGACAAAATTTGTTCCAACCTGATGCATCAAGCTGTGACTATCATGCCTGTGAGTTCTACAGTTTGGTTGGGAATGCATTCTAACCAAAGATCGATTGTTCCATTAGTGATACTTGATAGCCTTCAGAACAGGTGTACTACATGTTTGACAAAATGACATCTATCTGCATTTGCTTTCAATCATGCCTTTCCTTGGGGGGTGTATTGGTCGTCAATTTGCAGTTTAGCACCCTTTTCCTTGCATATAGTTGACAGTTCAGTACCTGTCTAGAACAGAATCAGTAACATTTTAATTCAACCTTATTTTTTGTATTCCCACGCCAAAATGAAGCTTGTCTCTATTTGGAATGGGGGACATTGGTAATTTTTGTTCTTTCTTTGAACTTATGGGTTAGTCATAGTTACCAATTTGAAAATGTTACTACTCACCCCCAATGGGATATCTGAATGCATGTCCTAGAGCAATTTAGAAGTCATAGTTCTAGCCTTCTAGGCATGTTCCTTGCATTCCCATTGTTTGAGTATTTGCACTTTCTTATTGTCAGAATGTGAGTGATTAAGATCCAATCATTAAACAGCTGACATTCAATGAAGTATTACTGAAAAAAAAATTAATGGATATAGATGAACTAATCATTTGGAAGAAAAACTTGGAACGGAATCCTTCAATGACTACTGGTACTGTTGGTAGAGGTATTTTGACTAGAACTTATCCGTGTAATATTTCCTTAGTGATGATTTTCATCTGGAGAAGAAAAACACTACGTATATCTGTACCTTATCTTTGCCTGATGTTCCTGCTCTCTCTTATTCTCTCTCTCCCCTTAATTTTTTTTCTTCTGGAAAGCAGGAAGGGTATGCGGTGATTGATTTAGGAATCCTCAGTCCTTCAGAATTAAAGGACATAGTCCTCTCCAAGTTTATTGCTTTGTTATTGCAGGTATTGCCACTTTTAGCTTTTCATGTAGGCATAACACAAACAAACACTCAAATTTGGCCTCAGCTGGAAAGTAAACACTCCAACTTTGGGAATGAACATCTAGACAACTCATCTTCACTGTGTAAGTTGAACACTCCAACTTACAAGATGATCATCTAGACACCTCCGAAATTTATGTGCCACGTCAGCGTCGGGTGTCAATGAGACACACTGGGAACGAGTTGGAGTGCTTAGTTGTCAGTTGAGACCAAGTTGAGGTGTCTCAATGTGCACTCTCAAAGTTTAAGTGCTTACTTGCCAGCTGAGGCCAAGTTTAAGTATCTATTTATGTATTATGCCAATAATCAATTTTTTTCCCAGGCAAGGTATTTTGTTGTAGAAAGCTTTTCTTGACTAGTATCTAACGATAGATACTTACTCATCCTCTTGTTTTCTGTAAAAGTTTGTTTCACAAAAGCAAAGGCCAGTCAGAGGCAGTGCATCAAAGTTGTTATTAGACTACATTCGGACTTCCCCATGCAAGGTGAATATAGTCCAATTTAACTCGACCTTTGCACACAAATGGTATAAACTTTTGTGGGCAAGAAATTCCTTTCTTTTGATATTAGATTGATGATATGCAATAACACATTGTCGAATGTATATCACTTATGGCACCTGCAGACTGCTGTTACTGCATCCGGTTGTTACCTTTGTCCTGCTTCTGGCTCCAAAGGCACTAAAGTATTGATTTCCTGCTCTACTGATGCTGAGTTGACACTAGAGTTGCTAAATCCATACTCGACCGAAGGATATAACAGCACTATTTCGAAAGAGGTAGAGCAAATTGTAGCAAATGGGAGGTCATACTCAGATCAGTGCCCTCAAAGTATGCTTGGAGTGCAATTTTTGAACCTAACATCTTCTGATTCCGTTTTAGCTGAAGCCAAAAGGGAAGGCATTCTTAGTGAATCTACCTACAAGAGCATTATTTCTCTGCGGAGAGAGGAAAGCAATAATTTCAAGTCCAAAACTAATATTGCGCTAAAAAACAAGGTGGAACACAAAGTAGAATACACAGCTTCTGCTCCAAGCGAAGTACTCCATCCTGAAAAAGTTGGGTACTTCATGAACAGATTTATGGTGAAGTGGTATCTGTGCAAGCAAAATGCTTACACTTCATATTTCATGATTAATTCTAATCAACTCCAAGATTTTGGAGAAGAAATATGTAACTTTTGCAATTCTTGTGTCCTTGGCCATGATCAAATGGTCAGGGTCCGTTACATGATTGATGCTGATTGGTTGTACCTAGCAACGTTATCAAAAAGAGAGGATAGAAGCATTGTTCATGAAGAACGTTCCCTTTCAGTGGAGTCACGAGTAATGAGCAACATAAACTTGTGTTCTGCTTGTACAAAAAAATCATCTGAAAGAGCTCTCCTCTTATTGAAGTCCATTCCTGTCGCTGCAAGAAGAGCTTTACCTGTCCTGGTCAATGTGGATGGAGTGTTGCTAAGCATACCAGTAAGTCGATGTCTGTTTTTATGTCTGTGTTTGTGATACTAATCTGATACGTAGTATTTTTCCTACGGCTAACGACCCTCCCTGATACAGCTTTTCTTCATCATTTATGCTATTTAGCCTAAATCTTGAGGCTTTTATTGCCAGCTCATCATTATATGAACCTGATAAACGAAGGGGCTGTTTCAACAACTAACAAGTTACTCAATTGGTTTAGTTTCCTTCAGAGACTGGTGAAAAGCAGTTTAGGCCAAGATTTCTGGTTGATCCAAGGGGATTAGACCAAAGTGGAGATATTTTCTTTTTGAACCCTGCTAAAATATCTAAGCTGTTCTGTTCTGGCCTTCAGAAAATGAAGGGCCATTCTAGAAAGATTGGAAATGGCTCATATGTAGCTGTTCTGTTCTCATAGTGTGCCTTGTCTCAGGCACTGATCCTCTACTTTGTGCTTCTAACATCCACCTATAACCCAACCAATGTTCTATTGCTGTTTCTTTTCCTTTACTGCATCACTGAACATATACAGAAGGCATGGTAGCACAAAACTTCCTGGTTATAACTAACTACTGACCAGTAACTTGATCTTTCTCCTCTTCTACTTACTTACCAAACACCAAAAATAAGCAAGAAAATTACTTATTTTCCACCAGGAAAACAATTTCCTTTAATACCAAACACACCAAAATGTAGGTTTACTATTTCCGAGGGCATTAATAGTGTAAACAACTATCCCTGAAAATTTTGGTTCTTGTGTTCAAACGTTCCATGCTGGTTTTGGTGTGTCAATTTCTGTTTCACTCTCCCAGTTTCTTCTTCTCATCTCAGTGGATTAGCTGATAGCCTGTACTAATTTATTTCTTTTGCTTCTTCTCAGAGTGTGGGTTTCCAGCACTGTCCTTGCTTGGTGGCATCCGCTATATTTAAGCCAAAAGTCCCACTCGGTGGAGGTTACAATTCATTCCTCTAGCTGGTTTACAATGTGAACTTGTTCATGTATCATTATTAGTTGAGCTGGCCTTCTGATGTTTCCGAAGAGGGGGAAAATCTCTGCTGGATGGAGGTTATAATATATTCCTCTGGTTGGTTTACAATGTCAACTTGGTTCATGTACCATTATAAGTCTAGCTGGCCCTCCAAAGTTACCAGAGGGGAAAAAACCTCTGCTGGATGGAGATTACGATTCATTCCTCTAGTTGGTTTACAATGTCAACTTGGTTCATGTACCATTATAAGTCTGGCTGGCACTCCGGAGTTGGTTAACAAAGGGGGAAAAATCTCTGCAGGATGGATGTTACAATTCATTCATCTAGTTGATTCACAATGTGAACTTGTTTCTTGTATCATTATTGGTTTAGTTGGCCTTCTAATGTGTTACCATAGGGGGAAAAGTCTCTTCTGGATGGACGTTAGTATTCATTTTTCGAGTTGGTTTACAATGTAAACAATGTCAATTTGATCCATGTACCATTATTAGTCTAGCTGGCTCTCCGTAATAACCAGAGGGGACAAAATCTCTGCTAGATCGATGTTATAATTTATTCCTCTAGTTGGTTTACAGTGTAAACTTGGATCATGTATCATTATGTGTTGCTGCCTGATGTTATTGAAGGGGAAAAAATCTCTGGTGGATAGAGGATACAATTCATTCCTCTAGTTAGTTTACAATGTTAACATGGTTCATTTATCATTATTAATGTAGGTTTCTGGGTAATTTCTTGTATATTAACCGTGCTAAGTAGAGATGGAAAAAACTGCAGACCATGAAGCCATAAAAGTAGTTTATATTCACAGATCACAACTTGCCACCCCAAACACAGTTTACCTAAGTTCAAGACAGCCTTTAAAATGGAGGTAAAACATATGCCTCCATTGACGATCTAGACCCAACAAAACTAAAGCTGCAACTCTACGGTAAGAATCCCATCACATCCAATGTATTTTACCTCAGGGTGAATTAAAATGCAATAAACTAGTTGTACATTGCATTTTCTATAGTAGCCAAGAGAATATACATTTACACAAAACTAACTACATTGACCGCGTTTAGGCATCATCAGTGTGGTTATCATTGTCATGGTCGCCTTCATAATACTCATCATCACGTTGGATATGCTTATCTTGGGTATGCTCTGTGAATTCAAGACAGGGTAACAGAAAGAAAGCAAAATCAGAGTTAGATCACTGTAGTTCCACATTTGAGCATGTTGTGTGCTTATTATAGTCAGATTTCTACTTACGATTCACACGCTCATCTGGATTTTGTTCATCTTCATCAAAATCAGGAATATAAAAGTCAGGTGGTACCTAAAAAAATATGAAAATTCTCAGACTCCCAAGTCACTATCTTCCCCAGATACACCTTACCTTCAGGCACCAATCACAATCATGGCTAGATGCATTAAATGCACTTCTAATGACAGTTACGACACATCGAAAATGCAGGTTGCTCTTTTTATGCATTGGAGAAGAATCTCACAATGGTAAATGTACTGAATGATTGTAGCATGTGTAGAAAGCTGAAACTGCATTTTACATACTTGTGTATTTTCAAAATCAACATAAAGCGTCAAAGAAGCAATCACTTAAAGGGGCAAAGCGCATCACAAGTGCAGTTCTTAAGCAATCCAAGTACATATAAACATATAACATAGCATGCAATTATGTACATATAGCTTGTATGTGTGTTCTTGATTACTTGGCAATAAAAACTCCAAAAGATGCACTTGACTTACCTCTTGCATCTGTACACTCGGAGCATGCTGGAGGCAACGGAGATTTTCCATCACTTGCATTTTTATGGTGCCAATGTATGATTTGCTATTCAGGTTCTCCTGTTCAATCAATGAAACAGGTGATTAGAGCAAGATCACGATGCCAATTTGTTATCATTTTTATTTGAAAATGCTTATTGAAACATGACATCACTGGATCAAGCAATCGGTCATCTTATGGATGTAAATATCAACAAAATTTTGAGGAAAAGGACTCCACACCTTGAGTGACTAAGATGATGACATGCAGGTAGGTAAAGCAAAGCAACAAAACGATTCAACTTACTATGTGTCCACCAGGAAGCTTCAGTGAATAATCAGGGGCAAAATATTTGATGTAATCATTGTCTGGTATTTCTGCAATTATTTATAAATTAATTGTGTGAAATAAAATTATTTCTAAAAAATTAAACCATTAAGCTCATTTAAATAACATCATATAAGCAGATAACTTGAACTTCTTACTAGAAAATGTGAACCATGAAGCAAACTTCAGATAACAACATTATAGCTGATCTTTTCTTTTTCCAACTTAAAATCGATTGTTTAAACAGCTCAAGAAGTTCAAAAGGAGGAGTCAAATTCCAAGAACTTCAGCTTCCATATAAACCTTGCAAAGTTATTATCTAGCCATGCCTTTGACCAAAATCACCTAATATTAACGTGAACGGTTGAAACTGACACATTTTCTATTTAGTTACCCACTTAGAATATCTTAATACCAACAACAAAAAAAGAGCAGTTACATACTACAAAATGGAAGAGGGAAGAGTAAATACAAAACTGTTGCACTTAGGCAACTGGGCCAGATACCAAAAACTCAAATACATCAAGCAACAGATCTATACTTAGAATCATGTTCAATCAATTAATATCCCAATGAACTATCCCTCAATCCCCCAAAACGGTTGGGCTCAGCTATATGACTAGCATCCAAATAAGGAGATGGAGTTTCACAATATAATACACCAAATTAACCTTCAACATCAAATTCGCTACAGTGAACATCAGTTCACCATCTAGCTCAACCTGGAAATAAAAATTCTTCTCTGCACTCTGTCAGTAATTTAATTCCCGTGTTCACAGCCAATTTAAGCTGTGAATGTTCTCTCCGAATCCAAACTATTCTAATACTACTCTGCTTATTAGTAATTTGTCTTTTAAGGCAACTTAAGAGTTCTCAGGTTCAAAAGAGAAGTTCTCGGGTTCTCTAAAACCAGAAATTCTCTAAATTGCATACTTATACCTACACATAAATCTTGAACCTGACCAAATGAACTCCTACCTAATATTGAACATAAAGCAACTGGAACAATAATAACCAGAACTTAAACCAAGGATATCAGTGCCATCCTGTTCTGCATAACCACTTAAGGGGTCATCTCCCTTATGCATTTGGATCCTGACTAAGCCACTGACAGTCTCGAGGCATTACAGAAACAAGCATAAGAGGCAGTGTGATAGCATTGCACAAAAATAAAAGCCTGCTCATCATACCATTAGGAAGCTCTGTGTCTAAAAGAACTCCGGTTTCCAGAGCCCAACAACGGGCGACATTCTCTTTTGTGTATCCCCCACCTCCAGTTACCTGTGAAAGGTCCCATGCAGTCAAACAGATGCAGATAACTTGTTATGAACCAGAAATGGAATTCGAATTGAGAAACACCCACCAGCAGAGGCAAATTAAATTTCTTCACAAACCTTACACATTCAGCATGTCCTGTAAGAATCATTCATTGAGAGAGAGATTAAAAATCACCAGAAGACAAACCAATGCATTCAATCTCCCAAAGAGCTGAATATTAGAGATTGAACGCAATCCTGAAAGTGTTTAAAATAAGAAACCAAATACAAGTAGAATAGCACCATCAATGGAGAGGTTGAAGCAGCCCAGACGGTCTCCAGCAAGCGAATCTGCCCCACATTGCAGAACTATTGCACCAGGTAAATATGTTTCAACAACCTTTGAAATAATCTATGAAATGACATGTTGCAAGTGAGATGCTTTAATAAATAATCAGAACCTAGTAAAACAAATATGACAGAAACTTTCTTTACAAACTTACTGTTTTGAAGAGTCTAGTGAAACTACCGTCATCTATTCCATCCTTGAGAGGCACATTTATGGAATAGAATCTTCCATCTCTTTCCCCTGTATCCTTCAGAATAAAACCACGGTAAGCATAGCTAGAGGTGTTCATAAGAGGGGCCTTCCCTAAATGCAAGGGGTAGGAGTTTCATCCTAGAGGATGAATTTACACTATCCAGAGCAAACATGAAATTCAGATGCTCTTGCGGTACAAATGTATTTCAATTTTTCCCTAGGCTGGGAGTAGCAAATAAAAAGCCAACAATGATTCCAAGTTATTGAAATCTTTGCCACAAATGACGCCGTACATGTGCTTTCTCAGGAAAACTCATGTTAGTTATTGGTTTAAGAATTTGGAATCGCACAGATACTTAAACGGTAAAACCTAAGTAGGTCAAAAGCCCCGTTTTTCTAAGCTTCCCTTCTTTAGCCCTTTATGATAGTACAAGGGGGTGGAATTCCACCCAAAAAGCAGTGCACAACCCAAGGAATTTATAATTACGGTAAGTTTGGCATGAATGATGACATAAAAGCTACATAACTTGAGAATGTTTTGATAATATAAATAGTGTTATTAGGGCCCGTTTATTAAACAATGTATAAGTTATTCATAGTTCGGTTATTTGTTTTTGTTGTTTTCATAAACTCTGCAATAGCTATACATTGTTTGGTTACTTATTTGATTTTCCTAAACAATAATACCCATATAACTTCTGCACACAGATCTATGTATTATTTTATGCAGGATAAAATGTGGAATAAGAATATAAGGAAATTAACAATACATGAATTAAAGCTACTAAATGGAAAAATAGCCCTTCATGAGCAAAGTAACCAAAATTTTATTTTGTTAAAAAATAAGAACATATTTAATATACACACACTATATAATTATTTTAATGCAAAAACCTAAACATTCGATAATAAACGATCTCTACCTGGCAATCTTTGTACTATAAACCCTGCATTACCATCCTTCATTACTATCATTACTAATACCTATATTACAATCCTTTGTATCACTAATTCATGTATTTATTTATTTTTGAGAACGGTAAAGTTGTATTCATGGGCAATGAGGGTATGCTGGCAACCAAACAAAAAATTCCAAGGCAAAGTAGTCATGATTACAAAGAGCCTAGGAAATCTACTAACTGATCTACTTCATATATACCCTCTTCTTTACACCAAAAATATAGAGTATTAATGCAGTTTTCTTTAACTTATTGGGTTTGTAATATTCTTAAAGCACCTATTGTTTCTTTCCTTCCAAATTGACTACCATATGCAAGATGGAACTAGATTCCACCATTTTTTCTGTGTTTTACTCCCCCCTCTTCTCATCCACTAATTCATGTATTACCTTACACTACAATCCCTGCATTGCTAATCCATACATAACTTGCTTCTAAACAAAACGACTCCTTAATGAGGAGGCAAAAGATCTTGCATACAAGATGTACACAAAGCTGCATATCTCAATTCTTGAGAAGTATCAATGTTTTCTCCGCTTTCAAACCTTGGATTAGTACTAAAGATATCAATAATTACTTTACATCCAAGAGGACAACCAATAATGTACAAACACACACACGACCTAATTTCCTTTTCAATTCTCATATTTTTTTTGACTCATTTCCTAAATGGCCGAGTTCTCAGAAATTTGAATAGCTTTTTCAAATTCTTTGCCTTGATATTAGATTCAAACGACAAGCTACCTTATATTTTACGGAAAAGGCTCATAAATACCCCTAACCTATGAGAAAAGGCTAATAAATACCCCTCTTCCACCTTTGGGTCTAAAAATACCCTTAAGGTTTATTTTTGGGCTCAAACATACCCCTCAACCTAACAGAAATATTAACTTTTAACTCTTTAAAAGCCAAGTGTCATTTTCTAATTGGTGCCATATTTTAATTCACAATAATTAAAATACACCCAAATTTTAAAATCTAAACCCATGACCGACCATTTTCACCCAAAAAATTAAACATACATTCTTTTTCTCCTCCCAAATCTATGTATCCAGGTTCTTCCGCTCGTAAGTTCTTCTTCCTCTTCCTTTTATTGTTTTTGTTTCTTAAAATTATCCAATACAACAATCAGCCCCTACACATAAACTTCTGCTTTTCAAAGTCCTAAATAAATCTCCATTGCATTCAGGTAGTTTCGTACTTATTCTTAGTCTTCTTATTTCTTCCAAATTTGTTTAGCAAAATCGCTGCATAAAGTTTGTTCTTTGGGCTAGAATGCCCAAAAGTTCTATAAATTCTCAAAGCTCAACAGTCACATAAATGTGATTGATGAACAATTTATGGCCAAAACTTCTATAAATGCTGGACGTAGATTTTACCAATGTCCCCATTTTGTTCTAAATTAATTTTTTTGCCAAGAAACTTAATAGTTTTTCAATTTTTCGAATTTGGTTACTGAAATTCTATATGAAATCTAATATATGTTTGGATGCTACCAGCAAGGAAAGCAATGATCTAAAGAAAATAATGACTGAAATAAAGAGGAGAAAAAGAATGTATGCTTAATTTTGTGGGTGAGAACAGGTTAGTCATGGGTTTGGATTTTAAAAATTGAGTGGGTTATAATTATTTGTGAATCAAAATGTGGCACAAATTAGAAAATGACATGTGGATTTTTAAAGAGTTAAAGTTGATATTTCTGTTAGGTTGAAGGGTATGTTTGAGCCCAAAAATAAACCTTAACGGTATTTTTAGACCCAAAGGTGGAAGAGGGGTATTTATGAGCCTTTTCTCATAGGTTGGGTATTTATGAGCCTTTTCCCTATATTTTGAAGCAACTACTCTGTTTGCCACTAAACCTTAACGGTATTTTTAGATCCAAAGGTGGAAGAGGGGTATTTATGAGCCTTTTCCCTATATTTTGAAGCAACTACTCGGTTTGCCACTTACTTCTTTGGCAACAAATTATTTCACCTTCTATTCTTGAAGGAAAACACAAGATATCAAAATCTACACACACACTAAGCATGTTATATTTTTAAAATTTTTTTGATGACATATTTTACTTTATAACATTGATGTCCTACGCACTTTGACATCTATCGAATACCTGATAACTTCCACCAATACAACTATCAATGCTTAGGCAGATGGAAATAAATCATCTATTGTCACCATTGTTGGGATTCGAACCTTTGTCCTCAAGGTTGTTACTCCAACTCTTTGACTACGAGCAACCTCCAAGGGCTTGATATAACATCCTTTTAGCTATTTCAAGTTTTGACATTTCAAAGATCTTCTCCGAAGTCTTAATCTCTAAACTTGTTAATCTCTTTCGGGATGGAAGAATTTTTTTTTATAGCAAAGATGTAGGAACCAATGTGCACGCTCGACCAATCTACTACATACCTAATACCTCCCCAACACATGTTGGGTATGGAGGGAGTGATCCTACACCTCTATATTGAATAAATAAGCTTCTTAGGTCTTAATCTCTATATATCCAAGAGGATTGTAGAATAAGGTACAATCACAATAATAAGTAGCACATAAAAGTCGATGAAATTCAAGTGAGCCCGTAAGAAATTCGCTCAAGTTAGGTTGTCGACGTAAAAAGAAAAATCTAGAGAAAAAAAGAAAGAAGAATAAACTGTCAATATAGAAGTACCTTCATATCACCAGTTCCAGGAAAGAACTTATCCCCATACTTGTGGAAACTAACGGTCATAACCCTGCAAAAAGATCTAATATTAGAAACTTAGAATTCCAGCCACTGTCTAATAATATTTTGAACTGCACCAATTTTGGTAAATATTTATCCCATTCCCCAGTTAAAACACATCACGAGGAAATGTGCACTTTCTACACCAAAAAGATTTATATAAGGCTTTAACAAGCACCTATCAGAGCATGAATGCACTTACTAAAATGCTAATGAATATATAGCATTTGACAAAAATGTCAAAGCTATAGAACATAGTAGCAGCAACAATCATATCAGACAAAAATGTTCCAACTATGCAGTACGCAAACAAATCAACTGGTTAGAAGCCAATTGTTTTGAAAAATTAAAGTATTCAACTGGTGCCAGGGTGGAAGCTTCATACTCGCAGCTACTGAATAAACTAGCAATTTAATAATCAAGTGAACATGTGACACTTTAATTATTCCTATGCGACACAGATTATATGAGGGTAATACAAGATGGTTCTGAGAGGTCCCATCTTCAGTATTACAAAGAACTTCAATACAGATGTCTTACTGGCAAAGTCGATCATCCAGGTTCTCGGAGTCTCACTCTAGACTCAATAGCTACTACTTTAAGCCTTCATATTGATTTAAGATTTATCCTCAGGTTTGATATTAGAGAAAGAAAAACAGAGAAGGAAAAACGAAAAATTGGAGAAAAACTACAGAAAATAATTCCACCTGTCAGTAAAATAAAAGGCCTCTTCTACACCATCACCGTGATGCACATCAATATCAATATAGAGCACCCGCGGATGATACTTTAGAAGCTCCAATATCCCCAGAACTAGGTCATTGATATAGCAAAATCCTGAAGCCGCACACTTCTTGGCATGATGCAATCCACCAGCCCAATTTATTGCAATATCACAAAGCTTATTATTCAATCTTCGTGCAGCATCTGCCACTAAATCTTTGTTAGCAAGTGAATTTGAGACTTCAACAGTAATAGCATGTTAACAAGGCCGATTTTACCTATTGTTCCACCAGCATATATTTGACAAAACTCGAATAAGTTGTCAAATACAGGGCAATCTTCTCCAAGATTATCTGATAAGTAAACAGATAAGCAATAGTTCAACATCACATTATCCAAACAAATCATCTAAAAAGACGTGATGCCAAAAAGCATACTCTTTGGAAAATATATGATATCGAAATAAGTTTCCATTTTGATCTTATAGTGAGTTGTTAACTACACCTATTCATCATACAAAAAAAAGTCGGAAAAAGACCAAACAACCAACACGGAGACAAAAAAATAGGAAGGAGTGAAACTAGAGACGGTACGAAATGTGATGGTGACTTGGTGTTACTCAGAATACATACGTGATGTTGGCAAACTGATATAGTTCATTAGGTACCAGAATAAGTAGAAGGGACTACTTTTGTACATTGTTGTAACTTGTAATATGTAGAACTCTCTTAGTGCTGCAAACAATGAAACTTATTTACCAATTAGAAGTAGTTGGGTTGGAGGTAATTGTTGTTCTATATGCTCCCCCCCTTTCAATCTCTAGAAATCCATTAAGACAGTTAAAATAGAGCACATGAAAACATTCATATAGGTGATCTAATCATGTTCGTACATTCTCTACTAGAGAACCTAATTTTTCAATATTCATTGAGACAAGTCTAAGTGGAGTAACATGAATACTGAGTATTTAACTAGCTTCAGATTTAGGTGTAGCTGTTGGTGGTGGTGGCATGCTTGTTTATTGAAGATGACAAGTACTAGTACAAGCTAGATTCATATGAATAAGTATGCAGCTCAAAGATGATATTTCAAAGGAAAGGAGATAAAATAAGACAAAGTTCAACACTTACATCTTGCCATTTCACTAGGGAACAAGTTCTGAGTTTCTGGGGTTATTCTGTTCAAGAATTCTACATAATCAGCAGAATGAAACTGCGCTAGCTCCACTGGATATGCTTTGTGAGGCCTCTACACAGTTCAATCAAAAAAGGTAAACCAAAAAAAGCAAAGTAAAAGAAAAAGAGTGAAGGGTCAAAAACACACTTAAAATATCTTGTTTTTCCGAGTTTCATATTTGAACTATCACCAACTATTTATCATTAGTACCTCAACTAGTAATTGTTCCCAAAACACACCCGATTGATAGTGATATTTCAGGTACGAAAAGGGACAGCTGATAGCTAAGTTGTGTTTAGATAAATAGTTGGCGATAATTCTCGTAGGAAACTCACACACCTCATAATTCAAGTATGAAACTTGAAAAAACAGGACACTATTAGGCCGTACCTCATAACTCAGGTATGAAACTCGAAAAATAGATATTTTTCAGTGTGTGTTTCACCATTAACTCATAAAAAACAGAAAACTTCACAAACACAAAAGAGAAAAGGAAAGAGTAACAAACATAAACTTCCATCTTGCTGTGAAGACCATAAGCTAGAACCAGATGATGAGTCATACACAACCTGTGCGGCTTCATTGGATGATTCGGACCAAAGTATACGCTTCCAACATCACCTGTAACATAAATTCAGCTTACATAAACAAAATAAACACTCGCATACAGAATGAACAGCACCTAGGGTTTGTGATTTCTCTAGTGTGAAGTGAAAAAGGAGAAAAAGAGAGAACTCTTACCGTCGTAGAAGTAGGAGATTTTGTCCTTGGACCTCATTGTAGAGGGAATAGCTATGCAGAGAAGAGACTACCGGAGTAGTTTACGGAACTTCGCCGGCGGGAGAGCTTTCCCGGCTTGCCGTCGGCGATTTGCTGTGAAATGAAACAATGGACAACTTCGTGGACTTATATGTATATCTTTGTAATTCCGAAAAAATGAAATAGGAAGATTTAATGGTCAAAAATACCCTCAATTTTTATTTTTTTCGGATTTTTTTCTTTAACTATTAGTGTTCTTTTCGTAAAGAATTATAGATAAATGTGTTTTTAACTATTATCTCAATAATAAATTGATTATATATTTGATCAATAAATGAATTGCATATTACATCCAGTTCCAGTAGTTGGAAAATAATTTAGAATTATAGTAAATGTTAAGGGCAAAAAAAGAAAATGGTAGTTTTTATATGAGAATTTATAGTTTTAATAAAGTCAACAAATAAAAGTGAATTATTGTTTGATCAATAATTGACTAATTAAATACTTAGAACTATTTTGAAGTACATATTTGTTTACCGAGGTTGGTTATGGTGGATATGAGAAAAGGTAGACGTAGGCTGAACAAGTACATAGGAGTGTGATTAGATAAGAGATGACATACATGCAACTTTCTGAGGACATGACCTTAAATTTCTGATATCAATATTGCCATTAATACTCTTCTACTATCTTATTCTAAACTTTTGTTATTACATGTTTCCTTTATTTTAATTATTATTGTATTATTTGTTGTTGCTATTGTTTTCTTTCTCCTTTATTTTAACATGTCATCTTTACTACTGTATTTCATTCCCATACTTATTTTCTTGTATGTTTTACCTGAGTCGACAGTCTATCAAAAACAGTAGACCTTCACACAAGTTTTGACAAAGAGGGGGAACATAGTTCCACTCTGTTTTCATTGTTAAACAGTAACATTTCATCAAAAATTAGAGCAAAGTGTCAAATTGTGGCAGTTAATAGATGGAAAAAAAAACTGATTATTAGCTTTAGAACATCAAACTTTTCAATGTGCAGGCTGCATTGTCTGCTGCATCTAACCAATTATTAGCTTCAGAACATCAAAAATTTCAATGTGAATAACTCAAAAATTCTCTTTTGTGCTCGAGTTTCCTAGGAATGATCGCGCAGAAGTCAGCATTTTATTGCTTCTTGCCAATGCCATGAGACATATTGTAGATCCCCCTGGCCTGAAACATCATCCAAGAACGGATTACAGTTGATTCTAGGAAACAAAGAAATGACTCGGACTATTTAATATGATAGAAACTTACAATCATGAAGGTAGCTGTAGTTGCCAAAGCAAGTGGAATGGCAACTGAGGTAATCTTGTCTACGGGACCTTTCAGGTGTGTATACTTGTGAACACTCTGGAAATACTTTTGTTTCGCAGCAAGCTTTTCTTGGGGATAGAAGGGTGTTTCTGACATCCTGCATAATTCATTAACTTGTCAACGCAGAATCTCACGACAAATAAAATATCATGGGTGTTAAACTAGGATGGTAAATAAATATAGAAGAGGTTCTTTAGCATGCATCCTTTTCACTTTGTTAGAAGTGTAATCTGTGTGATTTCCTTGTCTTATTTACCACTTCAGAGACATACGTTGATCTTTCATCACTTTTGTGGCACACAAGGAGAGAGGGAAGAGAAGAAGTGAAAAACAAGTGTTCCTCTAATGCAAGAAAGATGTCAATCGAACACATATCCGAAAAGAAGATGGCAAAGACTCAAGACTAATTAATGCAAGCAAGATGTCAATCAAACACATATTCGGAAAGAAGATGGCCAAGACTCAAGACTACGACCAATCAATCAGAAAGTAGAAAATGAACCATATGCCTATTGTTAGAAGGTACTAGTAAAAGACCTTCCATATTAATAATGCTAATCGGGATGGTCGGATGGATATTACCAAAATAAATAAAAATTCAACAGTACACTGAGAAACAATGATAGTCTGACTCTTCTTCCCCAACCCCACCCGCTTTTCCTTTTATGGTTAAAAAGTTTTCGTATTAAGAAATGTCATGAAGGTAATGCTTGTCCAGTACAATACGTCCAGAGATTAAAAAAACCATTCAAAAGAAAGAAGAGAAACAAACATAGATAGAATAAGCTAACCATAACTTCACACAAAGATAGATCGACTTAGGTGCAATTTGCACACAAGTGTAGGCTCTATAAACTATTGTAAGCTCCATCTTTGCATCAGATAGGTTTAAGTATCAACAGATCAACAAAAGAAAAATTACAACAGCAAAAAATGGATACATCCTGCATCTTGAAACATGTCTCACAAATATCCAATATACTGACATTATTTACCAAGCTTGCTGATAATATTTAGGCCAACAATTAGAGTGCCTAATAATATTTTACATGCTGATAATTGCCGAAAGATAATGTTAAGCAGCATTTATTTTTCTAGATAAAGAAAAAGGGGAATTGTAGAAGGAGAATGGAAAAGGAAACGGCTTTTATCAAGACACACTCAGATGATTTCAGATCTGTGTTCACCAGCATTTCTCCTAGCACATGGTTTCAATATCTAACAGGCATTAGAACTGTAAGCATTTCGAGCACACTAGGTGTCCAATTCTTATTAAAAAACGCCACAGGTCCAATTATCATCTCTAACAAATGTAAGATCCTCAGGAGCTCCAACAGCCACACATACATCATAGACATACTTCACATAAATGAAGCTTGATGTCTTCCACTACCATGTCCAAAATATCTAATCCTTGAGAACCAATTTAGCTCCATTAACATGTGCTTTTAGGCATCAAGTGGCAGTGCAAATCACTTGCTAGTTGCTAACAGAAAAAGAAATACAATTTCCCTTCATTGGCATTGATAATCAGATAGGAATTCTCTTGTTGGAGTGCCTTAGCTAGCCAACGCGACATTCCACTGTCAGAAGCCCCAACCCCCACACACAAAAAAAAGAACTTCCTATCAAGGAACCTTTTTTCCATTGTCATTGTTAACGAAGAACTAAGACATCCCTGAATATCAAATACCAACATTATAGCAGCCAAGGGTAACACCTAGTGGTCAATGAATTGGGTTGGCAAACATTAGGTCTCAAGCGATTTCTTCCTATCTGTTCAAGCCTTGATTGACAGAATCACCTACCTCTACTTGTGCAAGGTAGCCAGGGGCGGAACTAGAGGGAATTCACCCAAACCCCCCTTGTCAAAAAGTTACTTTGTATATACATGATAGATTTTCTACATTCACGTACATATATAAATTGTGAATCCCCTAAAACAACATACAAATCCAAAACGAAATCAAAAACCACAAGATCCCATCTATCATATCAATCAAATAGATCAAATCAAACATACCCATCAATCAAAACAAAGCCACACATACAAAAATGGAGAAAACAAGATCTAATCAATCAATCATGTAAATAACAAAAAATTGAATCAAAGAACAATAAAGGGTCAGAAAAAATCAAATTCAAATAGAGAAATGAACTTACTTGGAAAGTTAGAGAGAAATTCGATGAAAAGCAACAAGTCAGGGAGAAAAATAGACGCAAAGGGAAATCAAATTTGTTGAGTTGAGGCTTCAAGATTGTTACTTCCTATTTTACTGCCACTCAATTAGACATTGTGGGACTAAAATAATCTCGAAACTAACTAATATTTCTATTTAAAAATATAGAATAGAATAATTTTTGAGTTAAATTATATTTATTATTAGGTATAATATAAAATAATCTCACATGATATTTGAAGTAGATATTCATTATCTACAATAAAACTTGTTGGGAAAATTATGCAAAATAACATAGCTGTTTAAGAAAATTGTAATTTGTGGTTACAGTTTTCTCAATTTTTGTTATTTGCTTGATTTGTATAATTCGATCCATAATTTTGTATATGCTTACCCTAGCTATTTATCTACAATTTATAAAAAAAATCATAATAAATTATCATGTTTGTATATTGGCAAGCGAAATATACAAATGGAATTTTGAAAATTACCTTAATATATAAATACAAAATTTGTATATACTTACCCTATTTGTATATTCACAAATGAAATATACAAACTGCAATCTCTATAGCAAACGAAACTATAGCTATGGAGCGTAATTATCAAAACTATAACTATATAGTCTTATTATGTTTTCTATTTATGAAATTTTCTCAAACTTGTTTAATTTGTGTTTGTATTGTGTAGGGCGCATTCGGAGAAAGGGGTCTTGTAAAAAATTTGGTGTGAGGGACCATGAGGGGAAACACTCGATAAATTTCTTATTTCATATTTAGGACTCCAAATCGACATCTCTAATTAAGAAAGAAAGCAATCTTATTTATTACATCACATTCTTTGATGGTGAAAGTAAACGTTAAAAATGTTAGTGTTTACAACTTTCTATAAACAAACTCATGAGTTTTTAGATTAACGTTTGGAAATTGGATTAGTTTGATCAATTGAGAATGAGAATTAATTTCAGCTTATCAATATTAATAAGTAATTAATTAACGGTTTTAACAAATATCGAAAACAACTTCATTAATTTATAAAGATTAGCGTAAGATTTGTGAATATTCCACTCTTTATTATTATTGAATTCATTATTTTTTTTCATTTCTCAAGTTTACACTTTACCCTATAATTTTAAATTAGTTGGTAACCTTTTTTTTTTCTTTGGGGATCCCAAAAGGTAAAGAAAAAAGATCAGGTACTCAATTGTCTGTTATAATAAAAAATAGGGAGTATTCTACAATTATGACAACTTAAGGGGATATATATGTAATTTGTTCCTATATTTTCTCTTTCGTCGCCGAACACAGAAAACGGAGAAGCATACTTCCCGCAGTTGTAGCAGTAGCTTGCCGGAGACGGCGATCGGAGATACTTCCGTTCATAACCGAAGGTAAGTAAACACCTTCTCTACTTTTGAACATCTTCTATGTTCACAAGAATGTTTCGGTTACTCTATGATTCTTTTTCTGGATTTTTGTGCAATGATAATTTCAATGATGATCCTTGTAATTATGCTTCATTGAACCGGTTATCTATAGGAAACAACCTCTCTAAATCGTAAACATAGGAGTAAGGTTTGCGTATATTTTGCCCTTCACAGTCTCTACTTGTGAGATTATATTGAATATGCTAGTTTATAATATCTCTTGTGGACGAGAGTCTATTGGAAACAACCTCTCTACCTCAAGGTCGGCGTACACTCTACCTTGTCGGACTCCACTGGGTATGTTGTTGTTGTTATAATTTTCATGGTGATGTGGAACAAAACTTAATTGAACATGGATAGTGGTGGAACTAGGAATTTATACAAGAGGATTCAAAAGTAGTAGCGATTATTGAACTCTTTTTTCACCTCAATAAAATTATCTTATGACTAGGGGATTCAACTGTTTTAATAACAACAATAACATCATACCAACCCAGTGTAATTGTAATTCCACAAGTGGGGTTTGGGGAGGATAATGTGTACGCACACCTTATCCCTACCGTGTGAGGTAGATGGATGGCATGAAATCGAACTGATTCTCGGAAATAGACACATTCCTCCTCACCCTCATCTCCACCACCCTCTCTCAAACCTTCATAGTGTGGCTTAATAACTTGATACCCCTATGGTTGTTGCAATTCTGAAAAAATCCACTGTTTTTATAGAACTGAAAAATTTGTTTTTAGCTCTGTTTGCATAGTCTAGTTTTTACATGAAATGGTCAATGCTCATAGTAGGTATAGAAATATAGACAGACAGGAGATTATTGAGGAAACTGTGGAAGATTTAGAAGAGATATAAGAGTGATCTTTAGAATTCTATGAGAGACTATTGTAGGAAAATGGAGCATGCGGAACCAGATTGATAGGATGATGATCTGATATCCTTAACACCAGAGTAGAAATAATGTTACAAAATTCCTTGGAGAAAAAAAGAATCTATTTTTGGTAGAGAAAGTGAAGGCAGTTGTAATAAGCAATGTTCATGATAAGGCCCTTCGTCATTATTTCAGAGATGCCGGGGAATGTTGGAAATTTTTTGAAGGGAACATTTGGGGAAAGTTTAGTGCCGCCTTCATTGCTGTAATAACAAAGAACAGGGACAATTGAATTGAAAGATCTCTGTCTAATTAGCCTTTAGTTAAGAGGATATAATCCTTCCCTGCTTGTTAGCAGATGATAGCCAAAATGCCTGTTCTATTTCTATTGGTGATGGGGTCTCTCATCTTGGTGATAATAAGGACAGTGAAATATGAGTGGATAAAAGGTTTTAGGATTGGTAAGTAAATAGAAACATAGTGGAAGTATTTCCCTGCTTGTTAGCAGATGATGCACACTTTGTGTGGTGCTAAAGCAGTGATAGTTGAATATTTAAGATAATAATGTCCCCAGCTGCTGTTGCTATTGCTGGGTATCACATTAACTTGACCAAGAGTAGCATATTTTTGGTGATTGCTAGAAATTTAGTAGATGAGCTGGCAAGTACACATATAGGGGAATGGGGACTATAGTGGCCCGCCAGATTGGCCGGATGTTATCAAATGGTGTGGAACTAAAACCTTGAAAGAAGTAGTATCTTTCTTTTGGAGGAAGGGTGACATTGATAAATAGTGTATTAGATATTTCGGCTATTCAAATTCTTACCAAAGTTGAGAAACAACTGGACTGCTTGAGATGTAAAGGGATGCTGTGAAAGAAAGAAGGTATATTTGATCAAATGGTCCACGCTGACAGTTGACTAAAGCAAAACTAGTGGAGGATTAGTAGTGAAGAACCTAAGGCTTCATAATACGAGCCTTTTTTCCAAATGGCTGTGGTAGTTCTGCAGAAAAGGAAGAGCTATGGAAGGAGTTGGTAAAAGAAAAATATGATGGGGATAGACATTAGATACAAAGCTCGACATGCTCGTCATGGTGGCTGTATGCAATAGAGTAGGAACCTATGATGAGTTTTCAGAAGTAATCAACTGAAGCTGCATGTGGTAAAAGATACAATATTGGTAGGATTAGGACAAGGCGCTGGATAACTGCAGATCGAGGGAGGTGTGAGGTTATCTTGCCCCTTGACCAACTGCCTGAATGATGATACTGGAACTTATAGTATAGAAGAAATCTGGAGGATCGAAATATGGAAACTGTTAGCTGTCTGATTTTCAGACCGGGCAGGATCCTACTCAAGAGTACCAGATCCAATGCCAGCATGAAGGATGAAAATCTCTCAGTTAAGGCTTTTTATGAATGGTTTTAAGCAGAGTATGCTGGGATATTGGCCATTTGCCATGGAAAATGATTTGGAAAGCAAATGCTGCTGGCTAAAGTTTCTGTTTTGAATAAATTGCCTTACACGAGGAATGTCTAAGACATCAATTTCAAAAAAAATGAGGAATGTCTAAGACAGGACAACTTGCCAAAGTGAGGGATTAGTCTGTGCGATAGATGCTTTTTACTTGGTGTGACTAAGATAAATCCTTACTTGGTTAAATGAAAAAAACAAATAGGGTTCGGGTGAAGTGTGGATGCGTTAAGCAGCTTGGGGTTGGTTTTGGGACTATATGGATGAAGCGTGGATGCACTAAGCAGCTTTGGGTGGGGTGGGGTGGGGGGTAGAGGTTTAAGAAGAGACAGAGAATGCTTTGGAATATGATTTCTTTGTCTATGTTTTGGGCAGTCCGGAATGGAAGGAAGCAGAGATGTTTCAGGATAAAACCTTAATACTTACTGGGAACTTTCAAATTCTTAAAGAATTTGTACTTTTGTAGTAATAGATGATTCTGTCAATATGGTGGAAGTCATAGACTCCCCTGCACTCTTACAGGGAATGATTCTTCACTCATTTCATACTGACGTAGCACCTTCTTGGTGCTGCTTATTGACGATAAAGAAACTTAATTTACCTATAAAAAATGTGTTTTATGTTTTTGGTATATAAATTATAGGGGTGTTGCTACTTTTCTCTTCATGTTGTCTTACAGATGAAGTCTCTTCATTTTTTTATTTGCAGCTGAAAAATGCCTAGAGTTAAGACAAACCGTATAAAATACCCTGAGGGTTGGGAGCTGATTGAGCCTACCTTAGCTGAACTGGATGCTAAAATGAGAGAAGGTAAGCAATTTGATTCTACTTGGAATTCAGCAATCTCATTGTCTATTTTTGTGATTGAAATTTCCAGACCATTAACTTCTGTTTTTTTGGGTTTTGGTAGCTGGCAATGACTCTAATGATGGTAAAAGAAAGTGTGAAGCACTCTGGCCCATATTCAAGGTTGCACATCAGAGGAGCAGATATGTATATGACCTTTACTATGGAAGGAATGAAATATCTAAAGAGCTGTACGAATTCTGTTTGGAACAAGGTTATGCAGATCGCAACCTGATTGCAAAGTGGAAAAAGGTAATTGAAGGCAACTTCCTTTAGAACTTATAAAATCTGTCTGTTCTAGTTAACCGCCCAGCCTCCTGCTCATCTAAAGTCAAAATGAAAAAAAGAAGTAAAGAGGGTGAAAATTTGCAATAGCTGCAGTTTTCTCTCTTTACTTCTTTGGGATGCGTACAAAACCCCTTCATCTTTTTAGTTCTTTTTGACAATTAGCCCATCACAAGAGAAAGGCTTATTTTATTTCAGAAACTTGAAGCTTACCAAGATTTAGCATGTTTTGCCTCTGGATACATATTCATAGGCATTCTAGGAAAATGATTCTTCTTCTTTTTCTTGAAGAGTGAGACATAAGTTTTTTAAAATACCTGCACTCTTCTATTGAACTGCATTTTTGACCCTTTGCTTCTTATCACCCATCAGATATTTTCTCGCTGAGATGGTAAACAAACGTTTTCATGCTTACAGCTTATTTACAGGCATTAAAAGCCTTCTTACCGGCCTTTGTATTTGGTCACTCATATTTAACTCTTTCCTTTTTCCTGGGACTCAACTTGCAGCCTGGATACGAGCGTCTCTGCTGCTTGCACTGCATACAGCCCCGGGATCACAACTTTGCGACTACTTGTGCGTGTCGTGTCCCCAAGCACCTTAGGGAAGCTGCTGTAATAGAGTGTGTACATTGTGGATGTCAAGGTTGTGCAAGTGGTGACTAATTTGCTTTTCCAATAGCTGTATGTTATGAGATCAGATGTTCTTTCTGGCTTTTCAAAGCATTAGAAACCTGTCTGTAGTGGCCAAGGATAGTGATGGATTATTCCGTCTTTAGCCTTTTATCCTACTTGACTTTCAGACTATTTTTTTTTTGTTTTTCACCCGGTGTCTCATACTCCCATTCAGACTCCGACTAATCCAAATTTGTGCTTCATAAATCGTTGTCTCACAGGATTTTTTGATACTCAATATTCAAACTCAAAATCTCTGATTAAGAATGAGAGGATTCTATCTATCCCACTACAGCCCTTGTTGGTGCTTGATTTAACGAGCTGACAATGGAATTAATTCATGACAAGTAAAAGTAAACAGATGTTCTTTAGTTATACGACACAAATTTGTATGGTCATTTTTATAATACGTAGTGATAGTTATATTAGCACTGCAAAAAACGAGCATCGCGACTATTGTACTCTGTGTCTAAACAGTTGTACCTTTGGTCTACCATGATTATTGCTCTAAAATACTTAAAGTTAAGTAGAAGTACACTATGTAGGATGTGTTTAGTGGGTGTTTTCCCAACTAATTAACTTTATTACCTTAATGATTATAAAAGAAAAATAACTCAAAGTGGAACATAACCTTTCTCACAGAAGTCAACTAAGTTAGATTAATCCCCATTTAGTCAAATATTTTCTCTTTTCTTATCTTAATCTCACCTATTTAAATTATATACCAAACCTGTGGAATAACACTGGGTATATTATTGTATACCGAACGTATAAATAACTTTTATATCATTAATACAATTTAATGCTTTTATTACTTTTTAAATATCATTTAGCTATGAAGAGTTTTATTTTGCTATAAGTCAACTCAAGGACTTACATGTTTTAAGCTAATAGTTTTCGCTCAAATCTTACGGTAAATTAAAAATATACATATTGTCCGTCAACATCAGACCTACAATATTAGTTACGAATTCAAACGACTTTGTGAAAACTCATTCAATAAATGTCTAATTGAGAATTCAGTAACTGAAACGATTTATTCTATTCGATAGCAAATTCAAAACTCATAAGCTCTAAATCTTTGACTCGTTTTTGTAAGTTTTACATAACATAAATATCTCAAATGGCAAAATAACAGTTTTAAAGAGGGGAAAAAACACTCAGTTCTCCTAATTTGACCAGAATTTTTCAGAAAAATGGTTCACTTTTTTGGTTAATCTTCAACCTCATCATTTCTCACCACCCCACTATCCTATATGGGGTTGGGAAGTAATAAATAAGATATTGCCTAGTCCACCATGAGGAAAAAAAAAAGTTTTATAAATATAAGAAATTTTTATGTTTTATAGTATCTCAAGAAACTTAAAAAGTTGCATTCTTGAATTGAAACATTTCTTGATAATCTTGTATGTAACATCTAAAATATTGCTTTTATTTTTTATATGATCCTCCAAAAATCTTTGATCAAGAATTCATTTGATCATAGGTTTATGAACAACTCTCCAAAATCTTAATCATTCTGAACCCCTTTTGTCGAAAAATTACATTATATATATAAGATTTGAAATTATTTTTTATGTTTATATAGTAGACGTTGAATCTCCTTGGCTTCTTCGTGAGTTCACTTTCTTATATTTTGAATCCTGTTAGTGAAAATACTGACTTCGCTCTCGTTGAAATCTTGATCATTCTTAGGAAACTCTTCAAAAGATTTGATCTTTTCCTTGTTCTTGATGTGTTACTATTAGTGGTATAACAATTTTGAGGAAGTGTTGAAAATGATGGAGGGGGCATTTGTGGGGAATGAGTTAGCAAGATTGAGGAGTAGTAATAGTAGGGGGACAAGTTGGAGGTCATCTCAAAGTATTATGGAGGTGCTTGGAGGGCAAAGGGATGATTTTTTCATGAAGAATTATAGTACACGATGGCGGGAGATGGCAGAGGAGGAGGAGAAGGAGCTGAAATGGGCTGCTATAGATCGGTTGCCAACGTACGATAGAATGAGAAAAGGGATGATGAAGGAGGTGATAGGCAATGGGAGGGTAGTGCATCATGAAGTTGACATGACTAATCTTGGTAATCAAGATAGGAAGGTACTCATGGAGAGTATACTTAAGGTTGTGGAAGATGATAATGAGAAATTTCTTAGAAGACTCAGAAATAGGACTGACAGGTTATTTCTCGTTCTCGTTACTAATTTCACTTACATTATAACAATCGTTTATACTATCAGTATACAAAAGTTAAACTTGATGCACAATATTAGTACTCTTCAATCTTTTTTTGATCATTTCAGAGTTTAGATATGATGAAGATGCTGCATGTTCTCTTTCTGGTTACTAATTTCACTTATTATGAATAGTTACATGTAATTCTCTTTTAGATGGTGTGACATCATAACAACCTTTTATACTATCAGCGTACAGAAGTTAAACTCGATGCACATATAAGTACTCTTCCGTTTTTTATCATTTTAGAGTTTAGGTATGATGAATATGCTGCATGTTATACTATACTGATGTAAAATTTTACGCTGAAATAGGGTAGGGATAGAGATACCAAAGATTGAAGTGAGATTTGAGAACTTAAGTGTAGAAGGAGATGCATATGTTGGGACAAGAGCATTACCTACACTGCTGAATTCCACCTTGAATACCATAGAGGTAACTGTTTTAATTTTCCTCCTTTTCACAAAATTGTATTCGTCGTACTAAAAGCTATGTTACTCGTACTTCAGAAATGTTGTCTCATCCGTGTCGGATCCTCCAAAAACATACTAGTTTTGGAGGATCCAACATGCATCTGACGACATTTTTGAAGAGTTAGAGTGGCACAGACTACAAGTAAGAACAACCCCAAAACAAGGATGAATTGTATGGGGTTGTCCTTCGATGGCACGTGTCTGTTAGTTTTGGAAAAATTAGAAAGAATCATAGTAGAGTTGTAATTGACCTTCTATAAGCTATATTGCTCGGATTCTCCAAACATGTCGCCATATCCGTGTTGAATCCTCCAAAAATTCACTACTTGTGGAGGATCGAACACACATGCGTCAACATTTTTGAAGAGTCCGAGCAACATATGTATATCATTCTTTCTAAATGCTCCGGAATAATTAGGAGATTCTCTAGAAGATATATCATTCCTTGTTCTTAAGTTGAACTTATGACATGAACAGGCTGTTCTTGGATTGATTAATCTTTCTCCGTCCAAGAAAAGGGTCGTAAAAATTCTTGAAGATGTGAGTGGAATTATAAGACCATCAAGGTATGTTGTCTTCTTACATCCTAAAATCTTGCCTTTGTTTCTTGATTTGCATTACAAAGTTAGTACACAATAAAAATATTTGAGTTCATTCCTACTTAGTTGTTGATTAATATGTTTTTCCCATAATTGGGACGAAGCATGTCGCTGCCAGAAGCAGAACCGCACATTTCTTCTAGAGAATCTCCGAATTGTTTCAGAGCAAACAAAAAGAGATTCTTTAACCAGAAGGAATTTGGTTTAGATGTAGGATACCTATTCAGAAGTTTTAGCAACTCAATCGTAGATGATTGAATCATCAAAGATTTGATCTTTTTAAGTCATATTTTGCTTTTCCCTTTAGCTTGTTGCTTATCACTTATGCTGAGTTGATTTCAGGATGACATTACTCCTAGGGCCTCCTGGTTCAGGAAAAACTACATTGTTGAAAGCACTTGCAGGAAAGAGTGAAGACGATCTGAGGGTATGTTCATGCCGCTACTTCTCTTTCGTAGAAATTGTTGACTTGTATGCCAATGTAGTTTCAACTTACGAGGACATGACCAAAGATAGGACTTAGGAGGATTCAGAGGACACAAACTAGGATAGAAGGTTAGTAGGTAGTAGAGCATTATCTTGCTTATCCTTCCATGCTAGTAGCCATAGTATTTCTCCTGTGTTTTTTTTTTGTCCTTTGATTTCTACTACTATCTACTATCTCTTGTACTTCGATTATCGCACTATTTTGTTGTAGTTACTGTTCCTTCCATATTATTAGGGATAAGGTCTATGTACACTGGTTATGTTGTTGTAGCTGAATAGTGAGTTATATTTTGCAGGTGACAGGAAAAGTTACGTATTGTGGGCATGAATTCCATGAATTTGTTCCTCAAAGAACAAGTGCTTATATTAGCCAACATGATCTTCATCATGGAGAGATGACAGTTCGTGAAACGTTGGATTTTGCTGGAAGATGTTTGGGTGTTGGAACCAGGTATGACTTATTGGTGGAGTTGTCGAGACGAGAGAAAGAAGCAGGTATAATGCCAGATCCTCAGATTGATGCATTTATGAAAGCCACAGCAATGGAGGGCCTAGAGACAAGTTTAATTACAGATTATGTACTCAAGGTCTGTAACTTCTGTTTTTTTTCTTTTTAGGTGTCAACTTTCTTTCTTGTGCCAAAATCCCTTACATTAAAAGTAATGTCCCATTTCCAAACAGATTCTTGGATTAGATATTTGTGCTGATATCATGGTTGGAGATGATATGAGAAGAGGCATTTCAGGTGGACAAAAGAAGCGCGTCACTACTGGTATATATTTCTTAGGGAATTATACATAAATAGACACTCAAACTTGGCATCAACTGACAAATAAACACTCTACTTTGAGTATGCACATCTAAACACCTCAACTCATCTCCCAGTATCAGTTGAACACTCCAACTTACAAAAATGATCATCTAGCCACCTTCAAAATGTATGTGTCACATCAGCATCGGGTGTCCACGAGACACAGTAGAGACGAGTTGGAGTGTTTAGTTGCCAGTTGAGACCAAGTTGAAGTGTCTAGATGTGCACTATCAAAGTTGGAGGTCTTACTTGCCAGCTAAAAGCCAAGTTTGAGTTTCTGTTTATGTATTATGTCATTTCTTAGTCTATCTTTCTTCGTTCTTTTGATCGTTTTCTTATGTTCAAGCTCATATTTTTTTCATTATATTTTCCTTAATGGTTTGTCTTTTTTGATGAAATGAAGGGGAAATGTTGGTTGGACCAGCAAAAGCGTTTTTCATGGATGAAATATCAAAGGGGCTGGACAGTTCCACCACCTATCAGATTGTCAAGTTTATGAGGCAGATGGTTCACGTTAACGATATAACTATTGTTATCTCCCTCTTACAGCCTGATCCCGAGACATTTGATCTATTCGATGATGTTATTCTCCTTTCAGAAGGTCAAATTGTTTACCAAGGTCCGAAAGAAAACGTTCTTGAATTCTTCGAATACATGGGATTTAGATGTCCAGAAAGGAAAGGAATTGCAGATTTTCTAGTGGAAGTTACTTCCAAGAAAGACCAAGAACAGTATTGGTTCAGAAATAGCAGGCCATATGTATATATATCTGTTCCTGAGTTTGCTGAGTCCTTCAATTCTTTTCAGATTGGTGAACAAATTATTATAGAACTTACAATTCCATATGATAAGTTCAGCGTCCATCGTGCAGCATTGGTGAAAAATAAATATGGTATTTCCAACTTGGAACTCTTCAAGGCATGTTTTTCAAGGGAATGGCTGCTGATGAAACGAAGTTCGTTCTTGTACATATTTAAAACTACTCAAATCACTATCATGGCAACTATTGCCTTGACAGTGTTTTTAAGAACACAAATGAAAGCTGGCAATGTAAAAGATTCCGCTAAGTTCTGGGGCGCGTTGTTTTTCAGTCTGATCAATGTGATGTTCAATGGGATGCAAGAGCTCGCGATGACAGTTTTTAGGCTTCCTGTGTTTTTCAAGCAGAGAGATAGCTTATTTTATCCAGCATGGGCTTTTGCCTTGCCAATTTGGGTGCTAAAAATTCCTATTTCATTAGTGGAATCATCAATATGGATCATCCTTACATACTACACCATTGGCTTTGCTCCTGCAGCCAGCAGGTGAGTTGCACATTTACTCGAAATGTGGAGCTTCATTCATTTTAGTACTACTATAGTGTGTAGTTTACTGATCTTTGTTCCCTTTCAGGTTTTTCAAGCAGTTATTGGCGTTTGTCGGGGTCCATCAGATGGCTCTCTCTTTGTTCCGGTTTATTGCAGCAGCAGGAAGAACACAAGTAGTTGCAAACACACTTGGAACCTTCACTTTGCTTCTTGTGTTTATACTTGGAGGCTTCATCGTCTCGAAAGGTCACAATTCCATTGCTTTAGCTCTATGCCTCAAATCATTTTTACTCCCTCCGTCTTACTTTCCTTTTTAGTCCGTTTATAAAAGAATGCCTCTTTTCTTTTTGGCAACTCCTTAATTTCACATGTTTAAGACCACACGATTAAAAGACATTTTGGTACATTCTACATATCTTTAGTTTAAGACCACAAGATTTAAAAGTCTTGTTTACTTTCTTAAACTCCGTATCAAGTCAAAACCAGACAAACAAATTGAACGGAGGGAGTAGTATTTTCCGTCTAGACCTTAGAAGTACTGAAATACTAGAATGTTTTATACAGATGACATCCAAGATTGGATGATTTGGGGCTACTATCTGTCCCCTATGATGTATGGACAGAATGCAATTGCCATAAACGAGTTTCTAGATGATCGATGGAGTGCTGTAAGACCTGATTTTCCGTTCACCTTCAGTTGAACATATCAAGGATAAAGGATTCTAACTTTTTCGTTCTTTCATGACAGCCAACTAATGGTTCTCAACCAACAGTAGGAAAGACTCTTCTACATGACAGAGGCTTATTTACCACAGAAACTTGGTATTGGATATGCATTGCAGCACTTTTTGGATTTTCACTTCTCTTCAATGTCCTCTTCATTGCAGCTTTGACGTTTTTAAATCGTATGTTCCCTTTTTATGACTTTAACTTTCCCAACTCAATTGTAAAGAGATCGCGGTATATTAACTCAAAGCATGATCAATCTCAGCTCTCGGAGATATTAAAGCTGTCAGTGTTGAGGACGACGACAAAAACAATAGTAGGCCACAAGAAAAAAGAACAGTTGGAGGTAAGTAACTTCTAGATTTCTGTTTTCGTACATTTTCAATCAGCAACTTCTTCAGTTATTTTGTTGTAATGGAAATGAAATGATTGAAGTAATCAAAGAGACACAAAAGGTCTGTAGTAAATAGATCTAATCAATAAAACTAAATGAATTACTCACTCCGTTTCAATTTTTTTGTCTTACTTTCGTTTTTAGTCTGTTTCAAAAAGAATGCTTCTTTCCTTTTTTGACAACTTTTTTATTCTAACTTTCCACGTGGCATGTTTAAGACCACAAGATTAAAAGACATTTTTGGTACATTCTTCGTATCTTTAATTTAAGACCACAAGATTCAAAAGTGTTTTTTATTTTCTTAAACTTGGTGTCAAGTCATAACCAGACAAACAAACTGAAACGGAGGGAGTATTTTATATCATCTAAAGTTTGGACTTCTATACAAGCCATCAGAAGTCTTTGAATTTCTCTTTGTTGCATTCCTGACTTGTCATCCTTTAAGTGTCAATTCTTAATGGTTAATCTGTAGAGCTAGAATAATAAACACACAGATTGAGACTAATTCGTCGTGTAATAACTACCACAGGTATTCAGATGGCTACAACATGTTCTCAAGTAAACACCAGCTGTGTTGTTCCTTTACCGATTAAGGAATCAAGAAAACGGATGGTCTTACCGTTTCAGCCACTTTCACTAGCATTCAACCATGTGAATTATTATGTGGATATGCCTGCTGTAAGTTATTTTTCCAATCTTACTGATGATTCTCACTGTTTCTTCGTTGTGAGGTTCATCATGAATAGTTGAGCTTAAATGGAATAGTGAGGATTCATATAGCCGACCCCAATTTGTTTGGGACTGAGGCGTAGTTATTGTATTCTCACTATAGCTCTCTAAACATGGAAGTTTTGTTTTATCAGGAAATGAAGACTCAAGGAATTGACGAAGATAGATTGCAACTTCTACAAGATGTTAGTGGTGTTTTTAGGCCGGGAATTCTTACAGCCTTAGTCGGTGTCAGTGGTGCTGGAAAGACCACTTTGATGGATGTCTTAGCAGGTAGAAAGACAGGTGGATACATAGAAGGATGCATAAAGATTTCTGGTTACCCAAAGAATCAGACAACATTTGCTCGAGTCAGCGGTTACTGTGAACAAAATGACATTCATTCACCATATGTTACAATCTATGAGTCTCTCCTCTACTCAGCCTGGCTACGTCTTCCCTCTGATGTAAAGACAGAAACACGAAAGGTAAGATAGTAGCACTCCCCTCATTTCAATTTGTTTGTCTTACTTTCCATTATAGTCCATTTTAAAAAGAATGCCTCTTTCCTTTTAGGGCAACTCTTTAATTCTAACTTTCCACATGACATACTTAAGACCACAAGATTAAAAGGGAATTTTGGTACATTCTACATATATTTAGTGTAAGACCACAAGATTCAAAAGTCTTATTTACTTTCTTAAACTACGTGTCAAGTCAAAACCAGACAAACAAATTGAAACGGATCCACTTTTAATACGAACTGTGTTACAGTTTCACTAACCTTGTTTCTTTCCAACTGCAGATGTTTGTGGAAGAAGTAATGGAATTGGTAGAGCTCAAACCATTGAGGAATGCTCTTGTTGGGCTCCCGGGGATAAACGGTCTTTCTACTGAACAGAGAAAGAGGCTGACCACTGCTGTCGAATTAGTTGCAAATCCATCCATCATCTTTATGGATGAGCCCACATCAGGACTTGATGCTAGAGCTGCAGCTATTGTTATGCGTACTGTCAGAAAGACGGTGGATACAGGAAGAACAGTCGTCTGCACGATCCACCAGCCTAGCATAGATATTTTTGAAGCTTTCGATGAGGTATCTATCGACTCTATCCATTATGCATGTATAGGTATAATTCCATTTTGTAAAATAAGTCATGATAAAACCAAACTTCTTGTTTTAAGCTACTTTTGATGAAAAGAGGAGGACAAGTAATATATGCTGGACCTCTTGGAGCTCGTTCCACAACGATGGTTGAATATTTTGAGGTTAGTTGTCTCTCTATCCTCTGCCTTTTTTGAAGGTGAAATTTGGAAATAGAACACTTCCTTCTGTCATGTATCCTCGATTAATGCAACCTCAGATGCTATGTTTCATTCTCGATTCTAGTATAAAAAGATTATGTCTAAATGTTCTGCATTATGGTCTAATTCTACTCTACTAGCGCTAATAGACAGCATAAAGGTGGAAGCATTACACCTAGGAATCAACAACACGAAAACTTTGTTCTAAGTCAGTCCTTTCCTTAGCGGGCTTGGGAATAAAAGAATGATGAGGCTGTATATTAGAACTCTATTCTCTCATAATTCAAAAGGTTTTTAATTTTCACTTCATGTTTTTCGTTCTGCAGGCCATACGAGGGGTTACTAAAATCAGAGAGTGCGATAATCCAGCTACATGGATGCTTGATGTCAGCTCATCTTCTATGGAAGCAAAACTTGATGTCGATTTTGCTGAAGTCTATGCCAAGTCTGATCTTTATCAGTAAGTTCTTGTGGATACTGCTAAGCTAACCTGTTGTTCTGGTTTTGACAGACAGAATTTAAGAAAGTAAAGAAGACTTTTGAATCTTGTTGTCTTAAACTAAAGATACGTAGAGCATACCAATATGCCACATGCCACGTGAAAAGTTAGAAGTAAAGAGTTGTCAAAAAGGAAAAAAACACATTCTTTTTTAAACAAACTAAAAAGGAAAGATGGAGGGAGTATTAACTAGAGTCTCAATTTGCATTGCAGGAGAAATCAATTACTAATCAAGGAACTCAGCACACCAGCACCGCGCTCAGAGGATCTCTACTTCCCCACTCAGTATTCTCAATCCTTCATAACTCAGTGCAAGGCTTGTTTCTGGAAACAACACTGGTCATACTGGAGGAATTCACAATATAATGCAATCAGATTCTTCATGACAGTAATCATTGGGATTATGTTTGGTGTCATCTTTTGGGATAAAGGGAACAAAATGTAATCCTGAACTTCTTTGTTACAAGCTCGATTATGTTGGCGAATTTCAAACTGAGAAATGTTTTTGACTTGTTTTGATCCTGTGAAACAGATACAGACAACAAGACTTGCTTAATCTACTTGGAGCTACTTATGCAGCTGTCATGTTTCTTGGAGCCACAAATGCTTCTGCAGTACAATCTGTTGTGGCTGTTGAAAGAACAGTTTTCTATCGTGAAAGGGCTGCTGGAATGTATTCAGAGTTGCCTTATGCATTTGCTCAGGTATCACATAAGCTTCCCTGAATACATGCTTGATCTTCACTGATCTCTTAGTCTAATGGCGGAACCAGGAATTTTCCTCATAAGCACTTTTGGAACCTCTAATATCGATTGATTAGCCAAACAAAAACTGTTACTCTCCAAAATTACTGTTTTGAAAAAGCACTTTTCCAAATAAGCATATTTGGAAAGTTTAGACAATTAGTCATATTTAATATTCACAAGAAATCTATCGAAAACAGCCTCTCTTCCCAAAAAGGTAGAGGTAAGGTCTCATACACCCTACCATCCTTAGACCCGGTACGTTGTTGTTGAGTGTTCACAACAAAAGATTGACATTTTTCAAGTTTCTCAAGTATAGCAGTTGGTTATGAGATATTTTGGTTTATGTGATTTGCAGGTGGCTATAGAGACTATATATGTTGCAGTACAGACATTTATTTATTCTCTTCTGTTGTTTTCAATGATTGGATATGAATGGACACCAGCAAAGTTCTTCTATTTTTACTACTTCATATTCATGTGCTTCACCTACTTCTCCATGTATGGCATGATGGTTGTTGCTTTAACTCCTGGTTATCAAATTGCTGCCATTGTTATGTCCTTCTTCCTCAGCTTCTGGAACTTATTCTCCGGTTTCCTTGTTCCTCGTCCGGTAGGTCAAACCTTAGACCAAACTATTAGCAACCATTTCTTGAACATTTTCTTGATATAGCTAAACACTTACAAGGTGTTTGTTTTTTTTGGTTATAACTTCTACAGCTAATTCCAGTGTGGTGGAGATGGTACTATTGGGGTTCTCCAGTTGCTTGGACAATATATGGCATTTTCGCGTCCCAGGTGGGAGACAGAACCGATGAACTTGAAATCCCCGGTGAAACTGTGAAAATGCAGGTGAATCAGTTCCTGAAAGAATATTTGGGATATGATCATGACTTTCTTGTAGCTGTGGTGTTTGCTCATGTGGGTTGGGTTCTTCTATTTTTCTTTGTTTTTGCTTATGGAATCAAGTTCTTGAACCACCAAAAAAGGTAGAAGGGGAGAAATTTCTCTGAATACACTAAAGTTCCCCTTAGATACTAAGGTATATATGTTTATTCCATGAACCAAAGGGTTCATCGGAAACAACCTCCCCAAGGTAGAGATAGGGTCTGCATATACACTACCCTTCTCAAACCCCCACTTGTGAAATTACACTGGGTTGTCGATGTTGTTGTACTAGGCTATATGTTTTACACCTTCAAACAAAAAATTGTGTAGTGCTATAGCTTGATACAAAGAAGAGTTTTTGCTTCTTAATTCTCATTTCTAGCCAACTCTGCCCAGCAGATGAAATGAAATCACTAAGCACCATCTTTGTGCCATCAATACAATTACATACAACTGCTCTAGCAAGACGATTATCACATAAGCATTAATTAATCGTCAACGGCATCAAGCAATAAGCAAGAATGGGCAAAAATATTTATAATATAACCATTTCCAAGCCTGTGTTTTAAAGACATTTGGGAGTATCTACTTTCATCAAGTTAGATAGCAAAATATAATTAGCTACAAGCAAAAGCAAAAGCCAAAGTGTCTAGCTATCATTCAGAACATAAATTTTTGCCCTGCCAAACTAAAATTTGGTCTTCCTTCTTAAGGCGCAACTGCAATATCCTTGATCTGCTTTTTGCTCCTCACAGAACTTCGTTTCTTTGTTTCAAAATCAACTTTGTCCAGGTCTTCTGCAATTCCAAGGTAACCATAAAGGATTTTACCTACCTTATCTGTCAATGGTTCTTTAATTTCATCGTCATTGTTTCCAGAGTGACCAGAACTGATACGCTGGAACTCCGCCCTTCCATGCTTCCTATGGGCATATATGTCACAGAGTCTTACTGCTTCTTCCAAACCTGAGAGAGTAGCGCTAAACTTCACCATAAGAATACTCTGATTTGCAGGCTTACCACGAGAAACCTTGGCCTTCTCCCCAAAGCCCATCTCTGTAAACAAAGAGAGGATTAGAACAAAAGATTCAGAAAATAAAATAACTAGGACTAAGATCTGTTCAGCTAAACTAGCAGATACAAGGATAAAAGCAATGGAACATCTGAAAATCACATCGAGCAGCAAATCACAAATCAATGAGGAAAAATATCCTTCTGAATTGAGATTTATCTTTTCTTAGTCCCTAGAGGAAGTACAGTAAAATAAATGCCTTCATCAAAAATAAAATAGCCGGAGTGCTTGAACGAATTTGAGGGTAAAAGTCCAAAAGTAAAGGAATTTGAACCAGTAAAGGTATACCCTTTTCTAATTGTTTGGCCTTTCCAAAGGGAGGGGCAGAGGGGGTGACTCCGTATCCCATTTTATGTACACACTACACACTTTCCTTTTTAGTTTGTATCAAAATGAATGACACCTATGTATATTTAGAAACAATTTAACTTTAAACTTCCCATTTTACTTCTAATAACATGATTTTATAACCAAACAAATGTATCCGGAGTGTTTTAGACCACCAAAAGTAACTGACCTCTCAGCTTAGACTCGAGCTCTTCAGCTGATACAACCACACGCTGATCCGGATTGCTGCTATTTATGGAACTGTTATGGATGATAACAACTGGAGGCCAGATGATTAGATCTTCCTTCAAAGCCACAGTTTCAGCATTAGATAGCTTTTCACGAACCCAACTATCTTCATGAGAATCTGCACTCTTCCATCCCATCAAAGCACATAAAGCTTTGTGAAAGCCTAAGTGCTGTGATCTGAGACCAGTCTTAGAGGATGTTAATGCATGACGCACGAGGCTTTCTGAGTCTGCGAACTCTTCTGAATCTCTGAAACAGCATAGAAGACGACATAAAGAAAAAAGTCCAGTAAAGTTCTTGATGAAGAAAAGGTCCAATAAAGTTTTGAGAAACAAAACAAGGTCAATACGAAGAGAAGAAAATAAGCTATACAGTTCTCTGAGTTAACGGTAAATATAACTGGAATATAGCAGGAAAAAGGTAAGCGATAACATTCTAGATACTTAAACAGACAAATAGACCGTTACTCAACTTACCAACCAAAAATACCTCTAAAATGAATTTATTTTTCATAAAAGACAACAGATCTGCAGGTGTTAACTTAAGTTCTTCATTCAGGTGGCCCCTACAAGAGATATTATCTTTAAACAAGACTCATCAAGAAAAAATTCTCATCTCATCCGATAAAAATAAGCAACTGAGAGAAGCAAAATCCAAAGCCAACAAAGATTAACTGGATGTGCAGAGACTAGGCTAAAAACTATGTCCGCCCAACAAGGTCTAGAATTGGTCACTAATTATGCAAATAACTGAAGCCGTGTACACGTGTATGCAGATTCTCCTATTTGATCATGCATTAAGCTCAACATTGACTATGGTCAAGTGGAGACACTACTAATCATCAGACTGAAAATAAGAAATATGCTAACTGTTATAGCCACTATTTAAACCCAATTATCAAACAAACTGCTTCACCTATTGCCCCTTCCCCAAGCAATCACACCACATGAACATCTGGTGTGTCAAATCCAGTTTAGTGTCAGATCTGATTTTCCCACTTAGGGGAATAGCAGAAGAGGTTTTCTTTTGCACCTCATTCAACATCTTCCCTTTTCATTTCCTCAAAGTCATGGTTGTTTGAACAACCAAGGTATTTGATCTTCTTTGTAAGCACCATTTTAAGATAAGGGCAAATGTACTAAACAAAGAATACATTTGCTCTTCATAATAAGCACCTTATGGGCGATGGTGCTAACTAGCCAGATGGAGAGGGAATGCTCTAAGCTTCCGGTTATAATATTTCCAGGACAATAAGACTTCCGACCTACATAATCGAACTTTTTCTCCAACTCCAGAGTTTCCATGCATCAATCAAGTAATCCTTGAACCCACACTACTTAGAGCCAACTATACAAAAATCCTTATATAACGGCTGTATTCAGGCCCATTTCATCCCATCCACGCAGGAATTTTTTTTACTCCGACGACTTCATGGAATGAAAAGCCTCATGGGAGCCCAGCTAGTCTCATTATTTACCTTAGCCAAATGAGTCCTCATAAAACCAGTAATATGAATTACTTCCACTTACTTGATCGCAGCAACATAGTTATGAATAAGTTCAATTAAAAGAGAAGGGAGTTTACTCCATCTATGAAAACATTTCATGATGTAAAAGACAGACCTACCTGCCACACACGAGGCACTTTAAACTACCAGCTTGCTCACTGTATTTTCTTCTTTTAGCTGGAGTCTCATTCAAGTGCCTCACGAACCTGAAGAAGGCATTTTGGACCAGCTGCTTAAAATCCTTAGAGTTCTCAGAAGGTTCAGTTTTTGCTGTAGTAGTAATACCTTCTTTGGGGTCATCACCTTGTTCAGCAACACTTTCATCTAAAGTATCTTGATTTCTAGAGAGCTCATGAGAATTGAACTTTTTCACCCATGGTGGAGGAGCATGATTCTTCACTAAACGGGGTCCCAAACGCTTCTTCAGTGAAGATTTATATTTTGTTCCTAGTGGGTGTTCAACATCAACATTCTGGTAACGTGGCCCCAGCCGCTTCTTTATATCACTTCCACCAGATTTACTAAATTTGCTTGTACGTCTCAACATTGACACTGAAAGGTTTCTGGTGGAACTATTAGTGGCAGCAGCTTTGTGTGGCCTACCATTCTTCACAAATTTGGAGCGCGGGACATTTGGCTTTCTAGACATAACTACAGAATCCATATCCCTACTGATCCGCATTTCATCAGCATCTTCACGGTCATGGGTTATGTGTGCACTCCTTATATCACTTGAAATCATAATTCCGGCACTACGATTGGTCATTGTGCCATGTTTTTCTCTAAGAGAAAGATTAGATGATCCAGGCAAGTCCCTTGAAATAAATCTTTCACGAGAACCTGCCTCTATCTTCTCTAAATGGGGGTCATGTTCTCTATACAAGGCATCAGATCTTTCTAGAAGATCATCATCCATCTGATACTTATGAAGCTCTCTTTTACGGGAGTTTTCATAGCCTCGATGTGTTTCATTTTCATACTGTAGACGATTAGCCCCATAATCCAATATGTCCACATCTGGCTTTCTTTGGTCTAGTGCTCTGCGGGACTCAAAATAATCCGGCGTTGACAGTCTTTGTGAAGAAAAAAGAGATTCCCGTGGCTTATCTTCCATCAAAATCTCCCGATGAGAAAATTCATCATATTTGCCCAATCCCATGTTATTCCTTGGAACATCTTGAAAATGTGCTTCTCCAGAACCCACCCTCTTCCCATAGAATTCACTAGACAGGGCATTAGGACTACCAACTTCACCTCTTTGAATGTCAGAATAACTGTATGTTTCACGCCTTTCCTCAGCTCGACCAAAGTAAGACTCCGTGTAGTTCCTGAAACCACTAACTTGCTTTTCAGGGTTCAGGGAAGATATGGTCCTGGGATTTTTATCATATCCGGCATGGCCAATAGACTCAATAGCCTTTCCACTGTCCAGTCTACCTCCATGTGAACAAATTTGGCCCTCTATACTATATGAACTGGTGATATCATCCTTATTAACTCCGGGCACCATGTTAGAGTGAGATGACGATATCATGTAATCAGTATTGAATTCTGAATATCGTCTGGTCTTCAAGGATTCCTCCATGTATGGGTCCATTGATGACGGCACTCTTCCTCCTGCTGCTTTATGAGAATGAAACCCTTCTTGTAAATGTATTTCCTCCTCTTTGAGAGGATCAGCATCCAAATAACGTGATGGCAATGAGTAGCCACCACTATTTCCAATGCCAGAGATTCTTGGTTGTACACCAACATCAGGAAGATGAGATTCATATGAAGAGTACAATGCCCTCTTATCAGCTTCTGAAGAAATGCTACCATCCACAAAACCCGGATAGGGCCTTCCACGATTATCTCTCTCGCTGCTTACTCTACTACCACTAACTCCATAGTCTTTGGACCCATTAACAGTATCAAACTTTCTAGGCTTATCTAACAAATGGCTCCATGGATACTTATTGGAAGTTGAGTCCTCATTCCCTGAGCCCTCCTTTTTCTCATGCAGCCTGTGTGAATGTTCACCAAGAATGTCAGTGTTTCCTCTATCGCGATCAGAGATTCTCAAGCTCTGAGATGGCCCATAGTCTCTATCTCCACCAACATAATTCAAGGGTCGGGCATTCTGCAACTCTCCAAAGTCTCCACCACCATCAATTCCCATCCTTCTCGACCTCTCAAGCTCGTGAAAGTACTCACCCTGCTGTTCACCAATCATCTGGCCACTAGGTGAAAGGTGACGCTCCCTACTCCGTCCACGTTGCGAGCGCTGCTCCCAGTTCCTAGTCCTTGCTGGTGGTGAAATCTCCCTGTTCCTATTCCTTCCTGGTGAGTGCTGCTCCCAGTTCCTAGTCCTTGCTGGTGGCGAAATCTCCATGTTCCTATTCCTTCCTGGTGGTGAGTATTCCTGGTTCCGTCTCCTTACTGGTGGTGAGCGATCGCGGTTCCTGTTAGTTTCCACGGGTGAGTATTCACGCCCCTGATACCTCCTTGGTGGTGAGTTCTTCCGCTCTTGAATCCTCATTGGGGGTGAGCCCCTAATCCTCCGTGGAGACACATAATCCCTGTCTCTTATCCTCCGTCTAGGCGAGTAACCCTCATCCCTAATTCTCCGTGGAGACGAGTAATCCCTGTTCCTATTCCTCTGTCGAGGCGAGTAACCACAATCCTTTCTCCTTTCCGGCAACCGTGGTGGACCTCTAGCATCTCCTCCAAATCTCCTCTCCCCCCTCATTATCAACAAAAGACTAAACTTCAGCAATTTCCAACCTAAATCAACCCGAACTTCTACAGCAAAAGAACAGCTTCCCACTTTCAATCACCAAAAATTTTCACAGCAGAACATCAAAAAAAACTAACTTGCTAATCAACAGCAAAACGACAGATCCCCGAAACCCTAACCCTAAAATAAATAATATATTCGTCCGTAAACTTCTTTCTACCGCTAAAATATATTCGATTCAAGCAAAAGGGTATTCAAAAATACCTCTTTCAGATCAAACAATCCACAAAAACGCGATCAACAGATTATCAAATTCAAACCTTTTTAAGATGAGAATATGAAGGAAATTCCATTGTTTCTCTTCTGATCATGATGATGATAATGATAATGATGCGATTGGTGCAAAGTTACGAAGATGGAGAACTGTGGATGCGTCTGTAATGGCGTCAAATTGGAAGATTTGACAATGGCGGATCTATGCTGAAGGGAAAAACATTGATATTTGATGGATAGGTGTGTCCAGTGTTGGGCCGGGTTACTAAAAGGGCCATCTATGATGGGCTTAGTTGGATTTGGTTAGTACTTGAATAAAATGCCCAACCCAACCTACTTTGAGAGAATTGGACAAATAACCATTTAACATCGAATAAAAAAAAGAGAAAATTTCAAAAATAGCAAACATAATAAGGCTATGTAGTTATAGTTTCAATAATTGTGTTCCATAGCTATAGTTTCATTTGCTATGTAGGTTGTGGTTGTATATTTATGCTCGTTTGGATATTTCGCTTGCAAATATACAAATAAGTTAAGTATATATAATTTTTGTATATATACATTTCGGAATTTTTCAGAACTCCGTTTGTATATTTCGCTTGCCAATATACAAATAGGGTAATTTATTATAATTTTTTCATAAATCATATACAAATAGATATGGTAAGCATATATAAAATTCTGGATGTATACAATCAGGAATCAAACTATACAAAATCTGGATTTATACAAATCAGACAAATTATACAATTGCGAATAAAAAGTATGAGCGAAACTATAGTTGTCAATTAGAATTTCCCTAAACAGTAGCTATAGCATTTAATATGGTTTAAATGTTTGTTATTCTGTAAATTTTCCCATAAAAAACTACCATAGTCGAGTATTATCATACTTCCAGTAGTATGATTTAGGTATCCTAGTTTTTTTTTCTCCAGTGTATATTAGTATTTGTTGTTAATAGAAGCTGTTTTCGAGACACCCTTGATCAAATTTTCTTATGTAAATAAAATAGAAAAAGAGACGAACAATGTAGAAAACATAAAGTTTGTATATATTCTAAACTCTCAAATCACTCTTGTTAGATTACATTGAACTTATTGTTATTGTTCTTTAATAATAATAAACAAAATTCAACAGAGATACCACTCAAATATACAAAAAGTCCAATATAATAGGCTGAAATTCAAAAAAATTACAGGTGAGACTTCATTATATTATGTTGGAGTTTGAAATTCCCGATAAGTGAACCTGAAAGAAGATAGACAAGGCAAATAACGAATTCCCTTAACAAAGAAAGGCCAAGGGAAAATTTTAGGGAAAATTGTATATAATAGCAAATTATTAATTCAAATTAGATACTATAAATATACTTTGATTTAATTGTACCTTATAGCAAACTATTGCTATTTTCACCACTCTCCCTAGTGGAATCTCGCTCACCACTCTCGTTTGGTGGCAGTCTCGCTCACCCTCTCTCGCTTTTATACAAACACAAATGTATAAAATGTGTTTGTGTTTGTATAAAGCGAGAGGAAATTGTATATATACATATATTTTCGTTCCCCTCTCCCAGATCTCGCTCGCCACTCTCCCAAATCTCGCTCGCCACCCTCGCCTCTCTCGCTTGTACAAACAGAAACGAAATGTATAAATTGCGCTTTTGTTTGTATAAAGCGAGAGAAAATTGTATATACACATGCAAAAACATATATCTTCGTCTTATACACTTATAATTATACAATACAAATACTACCCTGCCCATTTCTCTTTTGCCTTTCTCTCTTTCTCGTTTTATACAAACACATATTATACAAATATAATGTATAATTTATGTTTGTATAATATATAATTTATGTTTGTATAAAGCGAAAGAGAGAACGATTTTTGATATACAAATATTTTTGTCAACAATTTATACAAACGAGAGGCTAACAACAATTTATACAAATGGCCTGCCAGCGAAATTATACAAATCTGAAGAGGAACCAACGAATTATACAATTGCTTCTTTTTGTATATATGTATAGCGAAATAGACATAGCTTTCAATTGTATATGTATAGCGAATTATACATATATATGTTTGCTATGGAGCGCAATTATGCAAATTTTGCTATAGCATACAAATATGAATTTTGTGTTTGCTATATGTGAAAGTTGCTCAAAATTTTAAATTAAATTTCACTTGTAAAAGTTCTAAACCTCCCTACGAGTCCTAAAGTTTGTGGTTCTATAACCAGAAGGTTTACGTCATGAAATTGGTGATGAGTTCAAGAAAAGAGTCATGGAGTTCATGATTCTAGAATTTTGTCTTTGAGTTCGAAATTTCATTACATTATGTTGGAGTTTCACATTAAAAAGATTGACTTTATTGAAGTTTCACATGATGGGATTTTGAACTCTAACACACTGTACTAAAAGAATCATATTTTAATTAGAAATATTTTTATTCAAAATGTTTTCGCGTTAATATTGACTATATCTATTCGTTACATTTAAAATAATCACTAAACTTAGAATATCAATCTAAATAATAATAAGCCCACCCAATTTTCACTCTATAGTGTGTGTCATCATTATCCATGACCAATAATTAGTCTTACATTATGACTAAGCAAAACCAAGAACTTACTGAGTTTGAATTATCATTACATCCAATTAAAAATAATAATTTGATTCACAAAGCATTCCTATATATGTAAAGTTCAAGAAAGAGTAATAAAGTCAGAAAATATAATATAAATACGGTGTACCCTATAAATGTATGATTCGAATACTAGCATGGTTCTATAATAATTTATATTTTAGCCTTTTTTAGATATTTTGCTAGGTAATATAGCACATTGTATAGTTTATGAATTTTAGGTTATATTAAGTAAACTTTTTAATACGAGAAAATAAGTTAAAATTATCAAATTCTGTCGAATCTTATGATTCCGCCCTCTACCATGACTTTGTATCCTCATTTGTAATTTCAAAGACAAAAGTACATTTGTTGGAGTGTGTTGGGCTCTAACATAATTTTGGTATAATTTTTGCTCATGATAAACACTTGATTAAAAGAATGACCATATAATACATGAATCTATCATCTGATGTTCAATATTTATATTAAGATTTAATTAAATTTAAATTTATATCGAAAAATTTTATATTGGAGGATAAAACACTTCTTAACATAGGCGATTTTATATCCAGAAAAATTTGGATTCAAAACCTTTTATTAAAGATAAAAGAATACTTATAATCACTCCACCACAATTCTAATTGGTTCCAAGACATGCTTTAGCTACAATTTATTAAGTACTTAAAATGATTGAGAAGTTCATTCATTTATCCAAGTAGGACTACACATAATTACTAAAAATAACAATTATTAGACCATATAGTATTCTCATCATTCCTCTTTTATGCCTCGGGTTTAAAGAATATATATTTGTAAATTCGTCCGTTTTAAATTTATGTGATAATGTTTAACTATATATGAAGTTTGATAGAGATAAATTTAGAACTTGGGATTAAAAGAAGGTCATAAAAACTATAAATCATCTTATTGAAGAAAAATTGAGAAGAGAAGTATAAAATTAAATAGTTTATAATTAGAGTACATATTCTTTCTAAGAAAGACTTTTTTTTTTTAAATGACACATAATTTAAAATAAAGAAAATATATAATTAACTTATGTGCTAAAATAAAAATCTGACTTGAATTATGATCATGTCGAGTCAAACGTTGTCAAATTAAAATAAAATGGATCGATAGATATGGCACTAACGGAAAAATAGAACAAAGCACTTTTTGAAAGGTTATATATATATAACTTATAAGGCATGATGATATTCCACACAAATTCGGATTAATCAAATTTTAAAGCGGTTTTTAATTTATTTATTTTTTGGTTTCTCATTTGGTGTTCATTATTCATCTTAAAGTTTGACTAATTCAAATTACATGATTTTTTATATACTTTTTGAGCTCGAATCTAAAACATCTGGTTAAGAATGAAGAGATTTTAATTATCCGACGTATTCAATACTTAGCCACTTACTAAAAGTATTTTTTGGATTTCAAAATTTTGAATTATAAATCAAAAGTGGGCCTACATTACTCCTAGCATAAATAATTACTTATTCAAGAATTTTCATTTTCAAATTTCAATATTATATGTTCTCAATGATTCATAATTAGAAACATTGTCATCGTAAAGAATAAAACTACTTTAAATTATTTTAGTCTTCATTTGGTCCCCCTACCTTAAAAGAAAAGGAAAATCTAACACAAAAAAGAAGCTGTCATTAACCCTTAATCATGATGATTTAATTTTTAAAAGAAGATTCATAAAACAAAATACCACTTTTAAAAATTAAGGAACACAAAAAAGAATTGTTAAGAAAAAGAACTATATAAGATGTTTCAAATTTGTTTGCAAGAAAACATATATATATATATATCACTCATCCCTGATCCCTCCACACAATAACAATAACATATACAATATAATTGTAATCTCATAAGTAGAATATGAGAAAGAGTTGAATATTCGCATATCTTATTTTTATTTTTATGAGATAGAAAATTTATTTCCGATAAACCATTATATCACACGACATGAAAAAAAGTATAGTCAAACTTATGAAATGGTCCAATTTTTTTGCCTTTTTTTCTATAAACACCTGTCAAAAGGAGGTGTGAAATTGAAAATATATGAAAGGTAAAAAAAGGTATATATAGGAATAATTAATTATGAAAAAAGGTAGCCAGCAATTTACACTAATCTCCTACTCTGTCTTGGACCCTAAGGCTCTCATGCAAAAAATAATTATTTTTTATTTTGTAATTAGGTAAAGACTTACTATCTAATTTGTAAAGAAATCTTGTAGGCCAACCACACAAATCTTTGTAGGAAAAAAAAAAAGAATATTTCACCAAATACTTTTCAAGACCCCTCAACCAATACTACTTATCCACTAAAGTTATTTAATTTGGATAATCACTACTTAATTTTAACTTTTTATGTTTCACACTATTAGAATTTTTGATTTCCGGATTTTTCAAAAATATCAATAATTACGTGTCATATTCTTAAAAAAATATTGTACTTTTTGGAGAATTTGACACAAGTGTGATATCAGAAATGAAGAATTCACGCAACTTAGGATTTCATCTGTCCAGAAATTCCCCGACGCAATTGATCAGTTTTTTGATATTCAAATTGTGATTAAAGTTTAGATTGTTTTGATTATCAAAAAGCAAATTATGTCACAACTCATACATTTATAAAAGGGCAGGTCAGTGCACAACGTATCTCGTGCTCAACCAAGATCTGGACGGATGAGCTGCATTTTGTAAGCAACTTACCTGGAAGCAAGGATCAATGACTGAGTTTATAGCTCAAACCCGTAGCATATAGACAAATATTTGGAAGTGAATTTTAACAATACAAATTTATCAAATTTGGCAATAACTATAGTAGTTACATGAATTTGCCAATGCACCAAACTGTGGAAAACAGTAGTCTAACCAAAAACAAGTCTAGCAGCTAGGCAAGATCATCCATTAAGTTTTTCTATGTAGAAAGAAAAAAATTAAGTAATATATATATATTGTCTGTGCATTTTTTAAAAATATATATCATTAAGTCATTTAAATGATATCTATATGTAAGCTTTTGTTTTAAAAAGGGGTTATTTGCATTTTGAAAATAAAATAGGTTATCTAGCTATTATAACAAATAAAACCGATTAGATAGTGTAATTGAAAGTGTATAACACATGAACTCTTTCTATATAATATAAATATACAACCCTAAATAAAGAACAATAATATAAGCATTCTCAAAGTGCAAACAAATCATTTCTATCATGTTTGTCTATTGAAAATATTAGTAGAAATAAAGTTTGTGTACACTCTACTCGATCTTTTACGGACTCCACTTATTGTTGGGTTCTGAAGGGTGATTGGGCGTCATGCGGAAGCTTACTATTTGCAAATCANATAATATAAGCATTCTCAAAGTGCAAACAAATCATTTCTATCATGTTTGTCCATTGAAAATATTAGTAGAAATAAAGTTTGTGTACACTCTACTCGATCTTTTACGAACCCCACTTATGAGATACATTGAGTATGTTGCTGTTGTTATGGTTGTACAAGAGCAAATAAAGAAAGTACAAGTTTAATATGTTTAATGATTAATCTTTTAGAGGGCATTTTGGTAATTTCACTTCAACCAAGATTTGTTTTAAAGAAAGCTAGATGTTTTAGGTACCTTTAAAGTCCAATAATCTATCTTATAATAGTACCAACATTTCATTATTCCAAACCATAAAAAGGCCTAAGACAACTCAAAGAAAAAAAATGACAACTCCTAAGCAAATGGAGCAACAACAACAACAACAACAACAAATTGTAAAGATGAAGAACTCAGGGATGATAAGTTACAATGGTAGCCCGATGATCGATGATCGAGACGAGGAGATGGCACGATCAGCATTATCTGCTTTTCGCGCTAAGGAGGAGGAAATCGAGAGGAAGAGAAAAGAAGTTTCCGATAAGGTTCATGCTCAATTAGGCCGCGTTGAGGAAGAAACTAAGCGTTTAGCTGAAATTCGCGAGGTAATATGATACATCTTTTATTATTATGCTTCTTTTGAACCGAACGTCTATAAGAATTAAATATCTCTATACTCTTTCTAAATTGTACTTGTAGGATTATACGTATACGTTGTTATTGTTGACATATTTGAACTATGTTACAAAGAGTTTATCATATTGTATTTTTTTTTAAAATGTTTTCTTGACAATAAATATTAATTTATTATTTTATTTTTTTGAAATGGAAAATCAAGTAGAAGCTCGAAACATTTGTTGATCCAGCTGGAAAAGAAGTAACAATTGTGAGGAAGAAGATTGACTTAGTCAATCGTGAATTAAAGGGAATGGGACAAAATTGCCAAAGAAAGGTGAAACATTTGACCAAGTTTTTTTTTTTTTTACGATAAAGTTATTTTCGTGTGATTTATAACTAGCTAGGTCATAAGTTTTGAAAATAGTTATCAATATTTATATTAAAATAGACTGTGTATATCATGCGATCCTTCTCCGAACCATATATTTTGTCCACTAAATTGCTTTTTTCTTACTTTAGGAAAATTAAGTAACATTACTTTACTAAAAGACAAAGGGACACAGACAGACAGATATGTTTGTTTTATAGCAGTTGGTATTCTAAAAGTCTTTGGATTCCATGTTCACACAGTTTTCAAGACTAGTGGTTAGGACCACCAAACCAATACTATTGTTAATTATTAGTACTCCCTCCATCTCATTTTATATGACATTTTTCGAATTTCAAGATTCAAATAAGTATATATTTGATCGTAAGTTGTTTATAGATTTTTTAAACATGTTGAATTATCAATTATTGTGACTTATAATACTTTTCATGTAGTTTACAAATATATAAATTTCATTTAAAAAAAATTGAAGATTCCATACGCAAATTTCCGATCAAACTTAAACTGTTTGACTCTCGAAAAAATGAAAAGTGTCACATAAATTGAGACAGAGGGAGTAGTATATAGTTTTAGATATATTGAAAAAAATTTCTCTATCTTTTAAGATAAATGGATAGGGGTGTACCTCCTACTTGGTGAATTATATTGGGTATATTGTTGTTATTGAGTAGAGAAGAATATTGTTGAGGCATAATATATAAGCGTGTGCTTTAATTTAACCTGAGTTGATATTTATGCCCTAAATTTTAAATGTGCACAAGTAGACGCTCGTGTCCTATATAACATAATACACTTAGAACGCTATGTAAGACATGATGAATTGTAACATACAACAACGCATTATCTGTTTGTTCATCTTTATACAAATTTAAACATCTACCTATGCACACTCAAAACAAAAGATATATATAAGTGCTGGTTGGGAATATTATGATGAAATTAATTAATATTAAATCTTGGAATTATATTTATTTTTTCTTCAGGAAAAGGAATACAAGGAAACACTTGATGCATTCAATGCAAAAAGCAAGGAAAAAGCTCAGCTTGTTACCAAATTAATGGAGGTAAGTCTTTTTAGCTTCTTCGTCTATGAAACTAAGTTAGCGTTTAATCATAGATTTTGAATCATATTTTTAAAATTGTATTTTAAATTATTTGTTTGACCATGCAATTTGATTAAATTATGAAAAATCTGATCTTCAAATATTTTCAAACATCTAAAAACTTATCACTCAGACCAATTTTTGCATATTTGAGACTTCCACTTATAGAATTTCAAAGTTTTTTCAAGTAAAATGTATGTCGAAACACAACTTCAAAATTTTATAGTGACGTGCTATTTTGCCATCAAATTTCTTAGTTTATATATATATGTTTGTATTTTTGATTTATTTTCATTATTTTTTGTAGTTGGTAAGTGAAAGTGAAAAATTGAGGATGAAGAAATTGGAGGAGCTGAGCAAGCATATAGAAGCCTTGCACTAATTAATACTACTTTTATATAACTAAAAAATTGATGTATTGATCAATTGAAACTCTCACATTGAACTTTTTTAGTTTGTTACATGCTTTTCTATGTTTGTTGTATTTTTTTTGGTTTTAAGTTTGACAAGTCAGGTCTAATTTGACATCCTTAAATAGGATAAATGATGGTTTGGTATTTTTCTAATTTGAATTTCAGATGTAAATTGTGAAGATGTGTCTTTATTTTTTTTGTATGATGATCATAATTCATGGATTTTCCCTTCATGAATTTCACTATATTGAACTGATTTTCTTTGTCCAATTCTCTTCATATTATTTGTTTTATCAACTTTAAGAGTAAAAAAAGATAGTCAGAGTGAAGTTCTGACGCTCTTACTAAGGGCGGGTCAAACAGGACTAATAGATTAATATGTTGACAAAACTTCTCAAGATGATGTGCATATAACACTTCAAGCAAATCCCACATTGGAATGAGAAGAGGAAAATGGAGAGTTTTATAAGGCATAATAACTCAAATTCATATGGTACGTGTGCTTTTAAGGCTCGATATGACTTAGTCTAAAAGATAAATCTGTACTATTCTAAACCCAAAATAGACAATATTTTAACTAACAAAAAGAGTATATACTTATACACACTTGGTGCTTCTTTATTTGGCAAAACTATTTTCTGGACAATTATCTATCACATGTGTCATTGTACAAATATCATTCAAGGGCTAAAGATTTAAGCAAAAATATATATTGTGTGTATGTCCTTTAATGATATTTCACCGATAAAGATGTAGCTTTAAGATAATTCACTTATTGTTTTGCTTCCAGGTCCATTTCTAACATGTGCGAGCCTAATCTCTTTTACTCTGATTCAACAAGCTCAATAAAGGATGTGTCACTTCCTTTCGAGAAGCTATTCACAACTTCAATTAAAGATTGGATTGAGGAATAAATATTCATTTTATAAACAGTCAATGCATGACTTGTTCAAAACTAGCTAGTGGAAACGTTAGGTTACCATTCGATTCTACTAGGAGAACGATCTTAAGAATGAATACTCATATGGATCAACATGCCAACTTCAAGGATATTATTTAAAGCAATCTCTCGAGTTTTCCTTCATTCAAACTAGTCTTGCAAGAAAACAAAATTTCATGCATTTCTAAAATTAGAATGGAAGGAGTGAAAATGATTAGAACTAGAAACAAGAAAATCTAGTTCTTTTTTAATGTTTGATATCTGTTTAATTGATTAAGATTCATATCGAAAAGTTTATTAAAGAGGCCTCTATTCCCATGTCGAAACCAAAGAATTATGATTAATAATAAATGAGTATTTATACTTACTTTCCACTACAATCTTTCGTGATAGAAAACTTAACTTTAAAAAACATAGAAAGTAAAAATTGCAAATAGAAAAACATTGAGATGCTAAACTATTAACTACCTAAACACAATGAACTAAAGTGACAAAATACATATTATTATTATTACTCTTTTCCTCCCTTAACTTCTTGTTACTGAAAACATTAACCAAAAGAGAAGCTCAGCAATGGAAATTGTTGAAAAACTGCAAAACCCTAACAATGGAGATGAAATTAAGCTCAACCCCACATCAAATTCAAAGCCAAAAGTAGTAGTAATAATGGGAGCAACAGGTTCTGGAAAATCAAAACTTGCTATTGATCTGGCTTCTCACTTTCCTATTGAAATCATTAACGCTGATTCTATGCAGGTATTAATTATATCTTTGTGTATTCTCATAAAGTTGAAATATTTTTGTATTTACTGCTAACCCTTTTCGTTTCTTGGTTAGGTTTATCAAGGATTGGATGTTCTTACCAACAAAGTTACTCCCCAAGAGCAAAAAGGTACTTTGTTTCCCTATTTTTGCAGTGTAATTATTCATGTATGTTAAAGATCAAATGCTTACAATTATGCCAATAGTTATATTAGATATAGCAAAGGTGCAACTAACTGCACCACACATGCGCTATGTTTGATCATGACTCCAATCCGGGCCACCGAGAGCCCTTGTGGGCCTTGTCATAGGCAGGATGTTGTCATTGCCCAACAATTTGTATAATTTTAGATGCTTGTGTTTCCAGACTAGAAGTTTACATTTTGTTTGAATGGTTGTTAGCAGGGGCAGAGCTTAAGTGTCAGCTACTGGTTCGGCCAGTAACTATGGTTCAAAATTTTGTATTTTTAAAAAAAATTCATTGACTATGTACAAATTAGTATCAAATTTAGAACCTAGTAACTTAAAAATATTAAAATCAAGAACACATAAGGTTCGAATTCTGATTCCACCTCTTGTTACCTATTGTATTGTATCTTATTGTTGCATCAATCGAATGCCGCTTATAACTTTTATGTATTTGTATTGTCAAATTCGTTCTTATGTAATATGAATAATGCCAGGAACAACCCATTGGGTGGTGTCGTGTCGTTAGCTTATATTCTTTTCATCATACTTTTATCATCTAAAAATATTGTTTTACCCTTTATCCTATCTTTGTTATAATAACTCTACTTTTTCTTTGTAACACTATAAGCTTATTCTTCAGATTACTGGTGCATGGCATTATAAAACGACGTGAAACAAGACATCTATCCAAATGTTATATTCATCAAAACAATACAGTAGTAACAATACAATACATATGAAACAATATATAACAACCATCCAAACAAGCTATTAAGAAAGTGGAGACTCTTGACACATAAGTGGAATAGAATACTAATAGTATTAAAGAGTTTTCAAGTGTATATTTTGAATGGACCAAAACAGAAAGGTGCTGTATAAAATGCAACAGAGTGCTTTATTTCTGCATACCTTTGTGAGTATCTGATTTTTGTTTTTTTTGGGTTGTTGTGTCACTGACAGGAGTGCCTCATCATCTTCTTGGTACTATCAGCCCCTGTGTTGAATTTACTGCCAAGGATTTTCGTGACTCAACTATCTCCGTGAGGCCTCTTTCTTGATGATCTCAATTCTTGTAATTATGTACTTAGCTAATAGTATGTCCATGGTCATTGGATACTGAAATAGTGATATTATAGTTACCATCAAAGTTGTGTCTTCAATAATGGCTCTAATGCTCATTCCTTTGCTTTTCAAATGAGTAAATATGTTCCTTGGGCATTTCCTTTTGCCTTGTTGCTTGAAATTTCTCCTCCTACTGAGGTTTGTTAATTTCTTGAAGTCTGTAGGCAAGACTTATGCTCTAAAGTTGTTGGTCTTTGATAGGAGGGGACCGACTCTAATCCATTGTTTTTACCAAATTTTCAAGGTGAAAGTATAGACAAGAAAACCCTCTCTACCTGCAAATAGATGTAGGTATTCCCTTCATACATACCACCCCACTCCCATACACCAATTTTAGTGACTCAAAAAGATATTCCTCATTGTTTAATTAGTTAACAAATAGACATATACTGATGTCATTGAATTACTTTATACGGGAACAAATATGCTGAAAAAGTTCACAACTAGTTGTCTACATTTAAGTTTAAAAAAGTGACTTTAATAAAAAAAAGTTACAGAAAGTTGTTCTCAGAATGATCAAGAATTTTTAAGTGGGCCAGCTTAAAGGTCAGGCCTCTGTCTCACCTGATAACAAGTATAGCCTCCTTTGTCCTTAACGGCAGTGTTCCCTTCCTTTTCAATACTTAAGAGAGTATTTCATGGCCCAACTATTATTACCACATTCTCTACCATAGAATCTGTACTTCTGAGTAATCTAAGAGGCTTCTATGAAGAATGTGGTTCTTCATTTCTGCAAAATAAATGTTAATGGTGTTACTGAAACAAACTAACCTTGGTGGCTTTTGCCTCAAGGCTACATAACCAGCCTATCTTTCCCTATAGTAAGTTTGATTTCTGTCTTTCAGTTATCTCTCTGTGAGAATATTGTGCGGAGGAAAAGGTCTTGAAACGTATATATCCATCAATGGTCATATCTCTTTACTTTTTTTGCTAATGTGATTCCTCTTATTATTTGTATTTTCAGATGATAAATGAGGTATGGTCCCGCAATAGGCTGCCAGTTATAGTTGGAGGAACAAATTATTATATTCAGGTACATTTTTACGCGTTCTCCACTCTCTGGTTTCTTGCTTGTGTGTGCATGAGTCCATAATGATAGGAATTTTCAAAGACTCTAGGACCGAAATAATATTTGATGGAGAAGTTGTCTACCTCCATAGTTTGCATTATTCAGAAGCTTACTTTTCTAATGAATGATTCACAAGGTTAGTTGAAGAGTTAGATTCGCCAAGTGCTGCTCCTTAATTGCCAGTGTTTATTGAAACGATAAGTGCAAAATGGGCGATTGGTCCATGAGGCTTGAAGCAAAAAGCGAGAAGTGGGGACCACACTTCTTTAAAGTTGAGATTTAAATAATCGACAACTTTTCATTATAACTTGACCAATTTCAGTATCTAATATGCAATAATGTCGATATTAATCTAACTCAAAGTTGAGATTTAAATAATCGACAACTTTGCCTTTCGATCACTTTGCACGTCATGGTTTGTAGTGCAACTAGCTGTACCTATGACACGATAGACCTCACTTCGCATTGCTTCATTGCTTTAAGCGATGAAGCGTTAGTTTTAAATAACACTGTTAACTGCTAGTAGCATCCTTCTCCTAGAGTATGAGCTGTCCTAAAAATCTGCAATAGACTCCTTGCCTACACTCTTTTATATGCGTATAAGTATGTTGGCAAGCAGCTAAATCTTTTGGTTTCTCTTTTGTTTTTGATATTTTTCTAACTTCTGTTTTTCATCTTTCCTAAAATTCTTCCTAACTGTTGGGCGTAAGTTATAGTTTTCTGGATTTGATTATTTTTGCATTCAGGCTCTTGTGAGTCCATTCCTTCTTGATGATTCTGTTGAAGACGCAGAGACTAATTGCTTAAGTGACTCTCAAGGTAAACAATAAGCTGTTTTGTGTTTTTCGTCTTAATTTATTTACTCAGGACCAATATTTATAGCTACTATATCTTTCTTTCTCTGCAGAAGATGAGCAACCTGATCTTGAAGTTGAACTTATGAGCGAGGATTATGATTGTGCTTACAACCGTCTTAAAGATATTGATCCAGTTGCGGCCAACAGAATTCATCCAAATAATGGCAGAAAGGTGTGGTGATGTTTGGCTTCATATGTCTTAGTTTATTTGCATGATGCAATCAGCTGAAGCTGTTCGTCCGGACATGTTGATTTTGACTTTCTAACAGGAATCGTGTTTGATTTTGCACGTTGCAAGTTACGGTCCCACATGTTAATGTGTAACAGCTCCATGTGTAGTCTGGATTTGTTTAATTTGTTCATAGAACTGAGCTAATTTGTACTGAAGACTTCTGTGTCCTGGAATGTACATTGAGCATTTCTGGTCTCTGAACCTATATATTCAGATTTCAAAGTTGTTATGGCAATGCCTCATTTGTCTGAACAGATGGTTACTAGTGGCAGAATGTTAACACTAATTGCTTTTATCCTACAAATTATGCAGTCTCTGAGGTGGAATGTGAAAGTAATAACGCTTCATATAGACTTATGATTCCTATATATTGTATAGCAGTTCTGATGATGCATCTGTTGCCTTAAACTGCAGATCAACCAATACCTGAATTTGTATGCACGATTTGGTGTTATTCCAAGCAAACTTCTTCAAGAGAAGACTGTAGAGGTGCATGCTTCTGTTCACTCGTTGATTTTACTAATTTAATTTTCCATTAATTGTATTGATTTCTAACGATAGTAAGATTTGAATTTTGCAATTTTTTTTAATTGTTTTTTAGCTACTTTACATGATGGGACAACATTATTTCCTTAGGACTCTCTTCAGAAAATATTTGCATTAAAAGGATAGTCCAATGCATAAAGCATCCTGCATTCATGCTAGGTCCGGGGAAGGGATGCACCCCAAGGGTATGAAGTAGACAACATACCCTAATGCAAGCATTAGTGGTTGCTTCCACGGCTCGAATCCGTGACCTACAGTTGTCCCAAGACTTCCCTTCTTTAGACGATATTTGCATTGAACTCTTATTATAGAAATATGGAATTGGATGAAGGGAATGGCTATATATTTATTCAGTTCATCATATTGGGTCCCTTGACTATCTGCCTTCTTTCAAGTGGTTGATAGAGCTTTCCCTTCACTTTGCCAAAGCTCAAAATTGTCATTTTACAGTGCTCTTGCTTTTATCTTTTTCCATCCTTCCATCTGTGTAATTCGGTACTAGTGTAAGTCGTCGCTGTTCCATGTTTCGTATTGGAAAATATGAGCTCTCAGTATAGCCTGTTGGGTTGATGAAATTGCCATAGCATACCTCTTCATGTTATTTTGTTGCTTGTGGCAGGGCAGAACTGGGGTCAAGTTGATAATTCAAGATATGATTTTTGCTTCTTATGCGTGAATGCATCTCTCACCACTTTGGATCCATTCGTTGATAGAAGAGTTGATCACATGGTTGATGCTGGTCTACTGAAGGAAGTTCTTGACATCTACACTATGAATGCAGACTATACAAAAGGCTTGAGGCAGGCCATAGGTGTTAGGGAATTCGAGCCATTTCTTAGGTGTTACATAATGGAACATCAAAAACCTTGTAGTGAATCTTACGGTCAGACATTAAATGATCAGATATTGAAGCAAAATATACAGCACATTGTGGATTCCCCCGATGATAATGAATGGAAGGCTCTTCTAACTGAAGCAATTCAACAAGTCAAATTGAACACACGGAGACTAGTTCGACGTCAAGTAAGTACTACTCCCTTTTACGGTAGGTAGTTGTATCAGTGTTATCAAAAGCAAAAAGCGCAAAAAAGCTCAAAGGTTTGTTGGGGCTCTAAGCATAAAACACAAATAAAACATGAGCTTTATTAAGAAAAGGCGCAAATGGAGAAAACATGCAATAAATTGATTGTTTTTACGATAAAGTGAAATATCAATGGTTTAGCGTCACCTCTTTAGGAAATGCTCATTCACAAGGAAAAATGTCATCAGGGCTTAAGCGCGCCTTTGATAACACTTTAAACAAGGTATATAACCAAGGAGAAATTTTGGTTTTTCAATTCAGCCTGCATGGGGTTTTCAAGTGCTCGGTTCTGGAAAAACCAGATATAGTTGAACTGAATATCAAATTTTGTGAAGCTTTCTGGTTAAAGGTGCAGAAATTGGTTGATATGTTTAGAACAAAAATTCTTGAAACCATTTGCTGTCGTTTAAATAGACATATTTTATAAATCATTATTTGGATAAATATAAAGCATTAAGTTCCTCAAAAGATAGAGCAGTATAACTTCTTATACTCTGTTACTCTTCCGTCTTAACCTTCATTAGTGAGCGAAGCCTTCTTACTCTATACAACATCATTTAATACAAGAACAAGGAAGTACTTGCAAAATTTCTTGCTTAAGGCGTACGCTAGCTGCTACTGGTTACTGAGATTCTTTGAGTTGCATTTTTTTGGAAATGTTTATGGTTGTCTGGTTGTTGTCAGAGGAGAAGACTCAATCGTCTGCAGATGCTATATGGATGGAATATACATTATGTTGATGCCACGAAGTCCATAATAAGTATGTGATCGGGCTTTATACTTGCATGAAATTACTCAGTCCTTATCTTTAGCAGGTATGCTGTGTTCTGGTTTGGTTGTTGTCCGTATTTCTCTGAATTGATTTGCATTTTTTGAGAAGGTGGCGCTGATGATATATGGGCAGTAGAAGTGGTGAAACCCTCTGTAGGAATAATCAAATCCTTTCTCACTGGGGAATCCAGTACAGAAATTGGCAGCAATGCTTCTGAAGAAACGAAGATGATTCAAAAGGATCTCTGGACTCAGCATGTTTGCGAGGTTAGTAGCCAGCTGCTACATTCCTCCGTCCCCCCTTTTCCGACTCCCCTCGAGTAGTAGGAAAGAAAAAAGAGTTGAAAGTAGAAATGAAGATGAACTGCAGTTTCCTCTATTATTAATTTGGTGATAACTGCCAACCATGCAATATGTTTTACAGTTTTACCAAATTTACATGTTTATCGTTCGTTTGATCATAGGCATGCGGGAATAAGGTCCTTAGAGGCACGCACGAGTGGGAACAGCATCGACAGGGTCGTGGCCATAGAAAACGAATTTCTCGGCTTAAGAAGTCTGGAAGCTTGTGTTTGTGAAGCAAAGCATATGTACACTACATCTGCTTATAGTACAGTTCTTTGCATTTTACCTGTGATTTTGGGGCAATGTTCACCTAGTGAACTAGTTTTAAGGTTAGAGTCAATTCCATTTCAATTCATGATTTAGCTGATATTGAAACCTCAGACACTACCCGTGGGATCGGAAACAACTTCCCTACCACACTATAGGTCTGCGTACATGCTACCCTCTCCCGACTTCACTCGTGGGATTACAATGAATTTGTTGTTTTATTGGAATCTCATATTATTATATTATCCACACTCCAAATATCTAGTCGTGTGTGAGTATTGGTATATTGAAGTCTAACATCGATTGTGGGGAAGAGAAAAACTAATTTTTTTTTTATATGATCTCGGACAATTCTTATTTCATAAATTTGTCAGTCAATACCCTTTTTCCTATAGCTCAGAATTGGCAGGCCTTTAGTGGGCCAATGGGCTGCAAGAGTTTTAGTGGGCTTAATTCAGAGCTGCACGAGTGGGCATATGGGCCACTTTGACTCCACTTTTGTTGTCTTTTGATAAATTTTAATGTTTAAAAATTGATACTATTACTCCCTCCGTTCTCAATTTATGTGACATTCTTTCACTTAACACAAAGTTTAAGAAAAAAAATTAAAAATTTTGTTGTCTAAAATAGTCTTTGACCATCTGTATGACTATAGATTATTTCATTTAAGATAAAAGTAGACTCGAAATAACGAGTTTCAGGACATAGTGGTGTAAGTGTGATGGAGTTTCATTTGTAAGACATGCTATAATAAGCGGAACAATTTCAATTAGTGCGCTTCTCACCTCAATGCTATACTTCTGCAACTAATACGAAAAGTACATTAAATTTGCATAGTGTATAACATTTTTAAGAAATTCAACAACAGATCAATTATTTGAAAGAAAAAACTCAGGTCATATTCCTTAATTTAAGTGATGTTATGTCAATGATTTTTTCATAACAAAATTCAATAATGAATTAGAGACCACATAATATATTGGACATGGATAAAAGTCCATAAAATGAACATGGCTTGCCCTACTTGACATATTAAAGCAAAAAAAATATGAGGACTAAATGAAAAGAGAATATCTTTCAAATTCAGTCCCCCCACCCCACATGAAGAAATAATATTTCTGCATATATGATATGACATATTTTTCTTTTTAATAGGCGTTTGATATTAGATTCAATAGTTGAAACAAGTAAAAAAAAGAGGGGTTTTTGAAATTGGAGTTAAAAAATTATATTTAAAAATTAAATTATATTTTTGACATATTCACTTGAAAAAAGAAAGTTGGCTCATCCTTAAAAACTACCCAAAAATTATCTAATGTATAACCAAATAATGTTGTGAAAAATATTCATGACCTTAGATAGGAAGGTTTGGAGGACACATATTATAATAGTAGGTTAGTAAGTAATGTAGGGCTGTCTTAGGGTGGTTTGTATTTGCCATTTTACTAGTTGTTTTATTGTAGTTCTTGTTTAATATATATAATATTGTTTATTCTTGTTTTAATAATCTATCCTAGTATGTTGTTTGTTAATTATCGCATATTATGTTGTTGTCTTGCTCTTTTATGGTAGACTTTGCACCATTTTTTTTTTTTGCTTACTATCTTTTCTTTACTGTCTCCTTTTGTTTCACTTAAGCCGATGCTCTTTCGGAAACAACCTATGTACCTTTATGAGATAGTTATAAAATCTGCGTACATTTTATCCTTTCCAAACTTGACTATGTTGTTATTGTTGCTTTAAATCATATATACCATTAGGAATAAAATAAGAGTTTTAAAGACAAATTATTTATAAATTATATAAAAATATCATTCTTCGTTAAACAAACTAAAAAAATCATGTACCTCACATAAATTGGGATTATGGGAGTAACAATTTGATCTTATACTTCTCAATTTACCTTCATCAGAAGTTATATAATTATAAATATAAGCATATAACATAAATATGCCCTTTAACTTGACTTCAACTGATATTTATATATTATATCATAAATATATCTTCGACAAGTTTTAGATCATAAGTTTCAATTATTATTTTTAACTCCATGTATAATGAAGTATTGTCACATAAATTAGGACGGAAGACAACATAATTTATCATACATATTTTGTGAAATCCACTAAATATGTAGATATATACTAAAATCCAAAGGTATCATCAAAATACATTAATTCTAAATTCTGAATCCGCTCATATAACTAGTCACTTCTCACTATGATGATGTTGCATTTTGAAAATGAGTCCTCAAATTCTTCACATTGGGAGTAGTCATTTCTCACTATGATGATGTTGCATTTTGTAAACAAATTCCAAGAAGAATATGGTTCAGAGTGACCCTACTTCTTTTTTGAAAAGCAAAAGGATGCACCTTTTTCCATATATTGTTTTGCAGATATTGTCTTTTAAAGGAGAGACTTGACTTCATGGTACAAAAATTGTGTGTATAGTGATGACAGACTTTTGAAATTGACACAAAACTTTTGTGTGTGTGTGTGTGTGATATATTATGTATATAAATAAGTGTCTTTTGGTGAACCATTTTGCTTCATTGGTTTAGTAATAATTTAGTTAATTACTAATTGCTACCTAGACATGGCTAATGAATTCAAGCATTTGGTTTTGGTTAAGTTCAAAGGAGATGTGGTGGTGGAGGATATTCTAAAAGGGTTGGAAAAACTTGTCCAAGAAATGGATATTGTCAAGTCATTTGTTTGGTAAGTACTTGAATTACATATTTCTCATAGTTATTTTAATATTATGTCAAACCTATGTTGTTCGGATTCTTCAGAAATATGTTGATAGGTGTACATCGGATTCTCTAAAAGTAGTGTTTTCTTGAAAGATCTGATATGAGTGTGGCAATATTCGAAAGAGTCTGTGCAACAACATAATTACTCTATTCGTTCTAATTTATGTGTTAGTATTCCAAAGGAGTTTTAAAAGTACACAATTGGCAGGAAGTATAGTTGTTATGAATTCTATATTGCTCAGACTTTTCAAAAGTTGTTGTAGTACTCGTATTGGATAATTTGAAAATGTGTTACTTATGAAGGATCTGATACGCATCCAACGACATTATTAAAGCATCCAAGTAGCATAGATTAATTTTTTTTAGAGTTAATAATCTAAAACCACACTTCAACTATCACTTTCTGGTGAGTTTACACCTAACTATACATCTATGTATTAAAACACACCTCGAAGCTGACTATACCAACTATCATTTGTTCCATTTTTCTATCTGGACTATCATCGTCTACTCAACTCATGCGGTGTGCTGAAATACATAATGGTGATAGTTCAGGTAAAAAAAATGAACAACTGATAATAGTTGAGATGTGAAACTCGCAACAGAAACAAATGATAGTTCAAATATGTTTTTTTTTTATCATTACTTGGTTTTTGTGGCAGGGGAAAAGATGTTGAAAGTCATGAGATGCTTACACAAGGTTTCACTCATGCTATTATAATGACATTCAATAGCAAAGAAGACTATCAAACTTTTGTTAGTCACCCAAATCATGCTGGATTTTCAACCACTTTTGCCACTGTGATTGACAAGGCTGTGCTACTTGATTTCCCTGCTATTTCAGTCAAAGCTACTTAATATCATCAATTGTCATAAAAAAAAAAAAAAGAATAGTATTATGTGTGTTTCAATGTTTTATTATGGTTGTTTGATGTTCTAAGTGTGTGTTAAGTGAACATTTCTTTTTATCTTTGCTTCCAAAATTGTGGATGGTTTAAGACATGTAATGTATCACTATGAAATAAAAACTTTCTTTTTTTTGGGAAAAAAACTCTGTCTTTCAGATGAGCACGTTGTGATAACCTGCTCATTATACAATAGGTCAGAAATTACATAGAGATGTAAATCGTATTAGACAAATTTCATGTAATGAGCTCACAACTGGCATACATATAATGAATTCGATCTAGGTTTTCCACATGAGAAATAATCCACCTCTGAACCACTCAACCATGTCCTTACGGGAGTGGAAAAAAAAAAACTTAATTAATACATATACTTCCCCCAAGAGAAAGTGATGGAATAGTTTGAATCCCTATACTCTTAACTAGAAGTTTTGATTAATAAATATACTTCCCCAAGGGAGTGAAGAAAAAACTTAATTAATACATATACTCCCCCAAGAGAAAGTTTCAATATTATTTTAAAAAGAAAAAAAATAATATATTTATTCAGGAAAGGGTATTTTTGACCGATTTAGTAATTATAAGAGTATTTCTGGACCAAAGTATTGACTGTAAGGGCGTTTTTGAACCAAAATATTGACGGTAAGGACCTTTTTGTGCCAAACTATAAACGGAAGATATTTTTATTCCTTTCACATAATTAAAAGACATTTTTGACCCTTTTCTCAATATTGAATAATGTCAAGTTATATACACCACCAGTTTCACGATCAAGTCACCAAAGAATATCTACAATCTTTGAGGTTCAAGGGTGTATATGTGTGAACTTTAAATTATCTTTGCTTCCAAAATGGTCGGGATTCATAAATTTTTAATTAAAGATTTTGAATTTAAATTTTAAAAATATAGAATTTTTTAGCTCCATAACAAAATTATACGTTATTAATAAATTTCAGATATTGATTAATTAAACATAAATTTTTCTGGTGAACAAGAAATGACAAATACACGTGAATGTCAAGTCGAATAAACTGTTTGGCCTACAAAGATACTCTTTTCCTCCAATTTTATTCAGTACACTTTTCTTTTTTAATTTACTTTTTAATAATTTAATTAAACCTTTTATTTTACACTTGAAAGAATTAATTTGTAATTATATAAATATTTACTATTTACTCCCCCTACTTGTTTTTCTAGATTGTTTCAAGTAATTATAATTTTTTTTTCTTAATCTACGTAAAAGTTATGTATGTATCTAAATTATTTTTTTTAATTGCTTCCAATTCCTTCCTTTCCATGTATGGTATATCCTAGCACCCCAAATCACAGTTGTCAATTCTTTCTTGACCTGTCCATTTTAAATATTGTATAGCTCATATTAAGAAAATATTTTTTAATAAGCTACTTTTTTAAAAAAAGTATATTTTCGAAAAAAAAATACTTTTGAACATTTATCAGAGCCGGGTGGTAGATCAATTATCAAGGTTAATTTTCGGATCAAAAATTATTTTTCTAAAGAGTAGTTTTTTAGTCTCAAGCCAAAAATAAAAGATATTTTCTGAAAAATATTTTTCATTCACCAAGCAAACATTAAAAAATATTTTCTACTTACCAACCAAAATGAGAAAATAAGTAGGAAATCCACTTGTTTTCCAAGAAAACATTTTCCTTCATACCAAACACACCCTTAATCTATGAAAAAGTCATCTATGTATCTAAACTAGAAAAAATGGCCCGTGTCAGCACTTGCCCAACATTATAAAAATTTATATACAAACTATTAGGATAAGTTATGCATAATTTATTTTTATAAATTCTATATACTTATGGATATTTTAATTAAATTTTAAATCTCAATTTTCTAAAAATATAATATAGTAGGGGAAGATTTTTCAATCACAATAAATTCTCTCCGAAGCGTAAGGAGTCTATTGAATTTTTCATTTTATTTTATATGATTTTTTTAGTAGAATATTATTTATATTTACTCATAATTTGAATTTAAAGATCATATTTGTCAATTATTGAATATCTTGAAATCAAAAAACCTATAAAATTATCTTATAATCCACCTTTATTTTACTCTATATTTGGAGAGTAAATCGAGAATGTTCTCTCCAATCATTCTCTATTTCACTCTCTATTCTTCATTTATAGAGAGGATTGAAGAATTACTATTCATAATCTTTATTTTACTTTTTAATTATTTTATAATTATTTCTACTATATAATATTTATAATTAACATATTATAAATCATATAAGACCATTAATTAAATCTTTAATATTCATAACTTTTTTAATGTAATATAACACTTTAAAAAATATTATTTAATATATACATTTTCAATCTGAATTAATAATATTTCATTTAAAAAAATCTATTTAGGACCAATTCCAATCTCATCAATGGACAATGGCCCTAAAGTGTTTTATTAAAATAAAAAAAAATAAAAAAAAAAGGAAAAAGTTGAGGGAACACAGACTGACCATAAGTGTAGTGTAGTTCAATGGGTCCCATAACATGAAATGGCATCATCTGTAATTTAACAGAAAATGATGGGTCTTTTATGGAGCTGTTGATGTGGTCTAAGGAATAAAGCGTAAAACACAACCCCTTTTAAGAAAACTAATCTTTAAAAATACCATTATACCCTTAAACTTTTATCTAATGCCAATAAGCTGACATGTTGAAACTCTCTCTCCTAATATATAAAAAAATCATCCTTTTTGAATTGCTTCCAATTCCTTGCTTTCCATGTGTGGTATATCCTAGCACCCCGGAAAAATACTTTTGAACATTAATAAGAATTAGTGTTTATTTAATTAATTTTTTTTAAAATGATAATATTAAAACAATAATTTGTGCTTGGTCAAGGTTCAAGATATGTTTGGGGGGGGGGGGGGGGGGNGGGGTTACTTCTCAGCTCGAGGAAAACAACTTCTGCTACTACATGTGTATATATAAGCAAGTGACTTTTTTTTTTATAATCGAGAAATTTTAATGAGACATGGTTCGAAACTTGATATATTTTTATAATAACATAATTATATATTCAGTGTAATCCCGTAGATGAGGTATGGAGAGGGTAGTGTATACGCAACCTTAACCTTGTCTTGTAAAGGTAGAGAGACAATAAATCATTAACCACCAAATTATGTGTATATATAGATGACTTTTGGTGAAACATTTTGCATATTTTTTTTACTAGTAGAAATGGCTAATGAATTCAAAAATATGCTATTGGTGAAGTTTAAGCAAGATGTTGTAGAGGAAGATATTCTAAAACAGATTGAACAACTTGTTAATGAAATTGATCTTATCAAGTCTTTTGTTTGGTAAGTCCTTCAATACCAAGTAACATTTTTCTTATAGGTTAATTTTTAGCCGATTCCGACTTGTTTGGAACTGAAGCGTAGTTGTTAGTGTTTATCTTGATGTATATTTGTCAAGTCAAGTTAACATTTTTCTTAATAGGTTCATTTTAGCCGATCCCAACTTATTTGGAACAGAAGTATAGTTGTCATTGTTCGTCTTGATGTATAGTCACACAATTTTTTTTGTGAATAATTGGTAAAAGAACTTGCTAATGAAATTGATGTTGTGAAAGTCTTATGTTAGGTATAGTCCTTAAATACTAAGTAACATTTTTCTTATAGGTTCATTTTAGTTGATCCTGACTTGTTTGGAACTGAAGCTTAGTTGTTACTGTTCGTCTTGATGTATATATAGTCACATAGTTTTTTTTGTGATAATTGGTAAAACTACTATGGTTCTTTTAACTATTTTGACAGGGGAAAAGATACTGAAAGCAATGAAATGATTACACAAGGTTATACTCATGCTATGATAATGACATTCAACAACAAAGAAGATTATGAAGCTTGTGTTGTGAAAGAAGTCGAATTTTCGGCTGTTTTTGTCAATGTAGTTGAAAAGATTTTGGTACTGAATTTCCCTGCTGTTTGTGTCAAAGCTTCTTCTTGAAGATTCCGAGCAACATAAATGTGCCGCCTTTGATGTTCTTTAAGGCTATTTGAGGTTTCATGTGTTTTGAATGTGTACATTGTACACATTTAGTTGTATCAATCTCTATGAAGTGTCTTGCAATAATATTTGATGAACTTGTGTCCTTTTTCTAATGTCTTGTTGCTAATGTTGATTAGCAAAAAGATAACTTAAACTACAAAACAAATCTAACTTTTGACTTTTCATAACCTATGTGTCTGCTATATTTGTTGCTAATGAAAATGATAGCTCGGTGAACGAAGAATCTCACGTTCACACAAGGTTCATGTGATGTAGATATAATTTACCGTGACACAAGTATTAGTAGTTGATTCTATAGCTCGAAAGCCGTGATTAGTAGACTACACGAACACAAATTTATTGTTGCTCCAGCACCCCAACGGGATGTCAATGTAGACAATCTTACCTTGATTCCACGTCTTGAAAACCATGAACTGTAGGTCACACAGAGATAATTTCACCGTTGCTCCAAAACTCTCTTTCCCTTGTGTTGTTCCTTATCTGAAAACAAAATGGAGGACTTTATTAGATTAAAATAAGAAAAAAGGTGATTATATTATATTCTAAAGTTTAATGATGCTGAAAGAATATAATAAGTAACAAAAGATAGAATTTTTAACCTGCACATTGAAAAAGTTGATTCTTTGATTCCTCTTTTTTACAACCTTTCATCTATATTTTTTTTTTTGCATATTCTCATTACCATTCTTGAAGTGTAAAAAAGATCAAATCTTGAATCAAGTAAGCAAAAAAAAACATGGAAATCTTGATCAAGAAAGGTCATTTTCTAGTCTTTTTGATCATTTTTATGAATTTTTCCTTTTCAAGAACCATTTCTCAAGAATCACAATCAAAACAAATCTATTGTGGAAACATAAAGATTGAAGATCCATTTGTTTCTCAAAACTCAAAAAAATCATCTTTCTTGAAGAACCTTGTCCTTTGTAGATCAAACACTTTATACTTCAAAACTTCTCTTGGCCTTTTCCAAATTTCTTCAATTGATTACAACAACAAACTTTTAACTATTTCTCATCCTTCTTTTTCTTGTTTGATGATTGATGATGTCCAATATTTGGGAAATGAATTCCATCCTAAAGAAATGAAATGTTCACATTATAGAAGAGTTTATAAAAGTAGTACTTATGATCAAGATGGGAATAATGTGAAATTTGAGTTAGGGACAAGGATATCTTGGGATATTGATCATGTACCAAATCCTTGTGATGAGTGTAGAAAACCACATGGTAATTGTGGAGTTGGATTGAGATGTCTTTGCCATTTAACAGAATGTAGTAAGTTTACACATTCAGCCACTTAGCTCCAAAAATATTTATAGTCGCTAGCTAATATACATGTTTTATACACTAAATATACATATATTATACATCTATCGGCTATTTTTTTGGGTGGGAGGTAGTTAAGTTAGTTTCACTTTTGTTTAACCATCAAATCATTGTGTTTTTTATGCAGAGGTGGAGGTTTCTGTTGGTGCAATTAAGAGATCTAGTGGTACTATGCTCTTCTCTTTGCTTTTCTTGATTGTACTTTTGGATCATCTTGAAGGGGTTTTAATGTAGTTAAATTCTTCACTCTCGTGTGTAAAAACAAGATGTGTTTACTTAACTTATTTGCTATGAGAGAGTGAAAAATTGTCATGAAGACTATCAAGATGTATTTACTTACTTGCTATGCCAAAGAATGAGAATTCTTCATGAAGACTTTGAAGATGTACATTGTACTACATGAAATTATGTTGTTATGTTGTACTAAAAAGTATGTTGCTCGGACTCTCCAAAAATGTCACTAGGTGCACGTCAAATCCCTAAAAAATAAGCACATTTTTGGAGGATTCGACACAGGTGTGGATTCATTTATATAGAGTCGGTGCAACATAGCTAAATAGTGTGATGGAGATCTATCTTGCTCAGACTCTTTAAAAATGTCAATAGATGTGTGTCAGATCCTCCGAAAAGTAATTTTGGAGGACTTGACATAGGTGCAAGACTAGACATTAGCTAAAAAAGTGTGTGATGAAGATTTCCTAGATACTTCTTGTTTCAATATATGTCAAAGTGGTGGGGTGCATTTTGCACTTAATTTGTATGAGCATGTGCTAAACTTCACTACTTGGAACACCTTATGGAACAAGTAGGGATATGATTTACAGCCCTTTTTGGTGAATGCATTGTTGAATTTAAGCTTTTCATCATGCTGTAAAGTTATGTCATTGCTTGCCTAAAGTTATATGAATCCACACTTTTCTTTTTATAGATATATGTGCCAAAAGTTCATGGGAGGTTTGTCCAAATACCATATAAAAAGATAAATTTGCCTCCCACCCTCCGGTGTGGGACTCAACGGTGGGATTCAATACCCTAGGAGGCTAGGACACCCAAAATTGGATATCTCGAGTGTGGACAATATAAGATGGAGCCCAACATATATCAGGTGAAACAAGAATTGTTTGGGCCTTACTCTGATATTATCTCGGATCTAACTCAATCTAAAAGCTTGCTCATAAGACGAGAATTTGTCCAACCAACCAATATGGTACTCAACAATGTGCATGTGGTAGGGACCAAAATTTGAGGCAACCAAAATGCAATATCATGTCTTGTGATCATAGAAGAATTGTCTTGTTGAGAGGTTGAAAACTAGAGAATTTATTGAGACAAATAACAAAAGATGCATTAGTTCAAACCAGTGAAAAGATGATAATATATTCTTGTTTAAATTGGTTCTTTGATTGGGTGAAGTAAAAAAAATATACAAATATATATTTACCAATCAAATAACATGATTGTAAGTAAAATCTCTATAAGAAGTAATAAATTGATAACCTGATAAAAACGGTAACTAACCAACCATAACACGTTAAATGATGGGTAGAAAAATAAAAGAAACAGAATTTGGTGGGAATAATGATGAGTACTTAGTTAAAGATATGGATCTAGAGGGGCGCAAAGGGTTCATCTAAATCTCTTTTGGTATATACAAGGTCAAAAACAGTTATATATATATATATATATATATATATATATATATATATATATATGTTGAATCATCCTGGTTTCTTCGTATATTTACTTCTTGATTCCCTTAACTAAAAATTCCAATTCGATTGTTGGTGGTAATTCATGACCTAACAAAAAACATTTTCTTGTTGTTTAATTACAAAATCAAACTTAAAAAATAGTAGTATATGGAATTATAGGGAGAAACTTTTATCTGTTTTTGTCAATTAATCTATTTGGGCTTTCTAAAGCATCCCTATGAGTCAATTTGATATAAATAACACACTGACTGATTTACACAACAAAAAATTAAATTACTTTTGTAGCCTTTTATTTAGAAGTTAATCAATTTCTCAAAATTAGATCAAAATTAATATTCAACCCATTGGTCTAAAAAGTGGCCAACTTCTAAATATAAGGCCACAAAATAAGAAAAATTAACCAAAATAATTGTCCACTCAATTGATTAAATTAAAAATAGGCAACATATGTATAATATCTGTATAACCAATATATAATAAATTTATCTGGCTATTTGTATAAAAATCCCCTAAATTAAAATAACGATCTATTATGAATAACATGTCTAAATTGACCATACTTGAAATTATTCCTAACCCAACTCGTTCAAGTACTAAATTTAAATTCTAACTTCACCTATGTTATCGATGCCAAACCGCATACCTTGGTACAAGAGAGAAATAATTAATAACTCTACCAAATTATGTTATTATCATTTCTTGATTCATTACCAAGCTTATTTTATTTCTGTCTTTACTATTAGGAATTTAATTTCATCTTTTCTTTTTCTTCTCGCTCTCCTCTTTATTGGAGTTGATAGTTTCTTTTTTTTTTATATTAGTTTTGGATATGGGTGAATTTTTATATACAATACTAATGTATTCGGTGTAATTTATATAAGTCCAATCTGAATGGAATAAATTATACGCAGATTTTACAATATTTGTATTCAATGTTTAAATCAAATTGATAATGCAAAAGTACTCCCACTTGGTATATATAATTAAATTTTGAATTAAATTTGTGAAAAGACAGATAAATAATACTCGTTAATTAATGATTGGTCAAATTTAATATATATGTCCCCGAAAATAAGAAGTTTTGTTCCGAGAAGGATAATATCAATCACTCTACATTAAAAATGATCTTTAGCGGCAATTAATTAACGACAATAGCTTAACTGTCGCTAAATATATATATTTTGAGCGGCAATTTGCATTTTTTGTATATGTCCCTAAAGCTTTTAGTGACATTGGATCTAATGACACTTAACTAATTTCAGTAAAGATTTTAACACTCTTTGTTAATGTGTATATAAATTATCGCTACAAATTATTTTTGTTGTAGCGCCAGTACCTTGACACCCATCTGAACCATATGTTAGGTTTATCTTATAAATCTGGTGTTTGGTATCTATTTTGAAGTTTCCATTCGTGTATATATATATTCAGAAAGATGTGTTGGATGTTTACTAAGAAACTCATCAAATATTTATAATATTTAACAATTAACTCATTATTATTAATATAGATTAATTTGAAATTATTGTAGAAATTCAGAAATTCAACTAATCTGAATTCGCATCGTGTAATATCATTAAAGGCAACATCCAAATATAGAAGTTGAGTAGTATTTTAAGAAAATATCTACATGTTGAAATAGTGTGAAAATGAGAAATTTTCAGCAGTGGGACAATTATTCCAGCAGTATTGAAGGTGAAACAACATATAAAGATAAGATGACACACAATAAAATTTGTCTTGGTGGCCCATATTGGTATGATAGTAGTATTTATTAAGGTGTTTAATAAAAATAGAAGAATTGCATAAAATGGAAATAACAATTCACAACCAACTTTGATAAATTGATGTGTTCATTCACTTATCAAAGTTGATATGTATATATTAATTAGTATATGAGGCTATTTTTTAGTACCAATTTGAATTTATCATGAATTGATTAGTTTTATGTAGATTGTCACCAAATCACAATCTTCCTTATTTATTTGAATTTGAGGCGGTAATGTTAGCAAGCTGACACTGACGAAATTCAAAAGAAGCCACTATGGTGAGTTATATGAATCGATTTACAAGTTCAATGCCAATGGCTTGGTTTCTAGTGGCAATACGTCGCGAACCCATGTATATATCATCTGCTAATATACGACGAAGATGTTAAAAAGGGATGAGGTAAATCTAAATAATACACATGAAAGAAGTTGTCATAGCCTAAGCCAATAACTCTTGCGGATTCATTTAATTGCATGATTTGTCCTTCAAATGGATTGATTTTTAATTTTTGTCCATAAAAATCAGACTTATGTCTAGCGGGGCATACGTTCCTTAAGCGTGTGAGGCATGACTTGTGGAATATTGTTATGTGAAAATATAAATTTATGTCCGACAAAAAAAAGTTATTTACTATGAGGGGTAAAAATTTAAGACCAGCACGAAATAGGGAGAAAAGTGCAAAAGACCCGATTCATTTGTCCCTTGGCTACATTATCATTGAGCCCAAGAACAAACTTACCATGTGAACTTGCCTTAAAAAACACTTCAATTCCTATTTCATTTTGACGTAGAATTTATGAGTTAATATCTCAAAAGATCATTCAACTTTGAGAATTTATTTAGCAAAGTCATTGAACTTAATTTTGTATCAATAAAATCACTTAATTTTGACTTTTGTATCAAGAAAATCACTCAACTAAACTTTACATTAATAAATCTAACATGCCAAAATAAAATATTTGTTTTATGTCATATAAATATAAACCTCACAAATAAATAAAATTAATAAAACTTCTTAAGGAATTTTAACGGACAAACATTATTATAGAATTAATCATATTGTCAGAAATTAACGAACAGAAATTTTTTTACATTTAAAACGAACAGTTTTTCTACCCTGAAACCAAAACAGTTAAAATCTGCAACAATTTCAACTGCTATTATCTACAATTCCTCTGATTAATCACCAATCTACAACAATTGGTCCGTTTTTTTCTTCATGAAAACACCTATGTAGCAAGTTTTAAATATACATTAATATTATAATACTTGTTATACTAATTAAGTTTTTCCCTTAAAAAATCCTTAATATGTTTTTTTTTTTATATAATTTTATTTATTTATGGGGTGTATAGTTATATGGCATAAAAAGATATTTTATTTTGCTATATTAGATTATATATTTTTAAGGTAAAATTTAGTTGAGTGATTTTATTGATACATAAGTCTAAGTTGAGTGATTTTATTGATACAAAACAAAGTTCAATGACTTTACTAGATAAATTCTCAAAGTTGAATGACATTTTGAGATATTAACTCTAGAATTTATCTAAGGTGTCATATGCACTTTTTCTTCACAACCTATCAGTTCTTCTCTTTGTCCCACCCTCATCAGCCCGTCATTTGTCATGAACGTCACATAGCCAATCTCGACTTGTTTAAAATTGATATGTAACAATCATTCTAGTGGGTACCAATTTGAATATAGGGTTCATGAAAAAAAAAATGCAATTTTCATGTACTTTTCTTCTTATCAAGAACAGACTGTCTGATGTATATATATAATTACAAGTTGTAATTTAATGAAGAAAATGCCCCATTTTTAGACATGGTCCACCCACCCCCGTTTGTCTCTAGGAGTTTTTTTTGTTTTCTACTCAGTGTTCGGTATCCACATTGAAACTCGATTAAATTTGGATTTGCGCCGAAAAGTTCCAAGGGTAAAAAACGCTCTCTAACAAAGGTGACTTTATACTAAAGAGACTTGAACCCCGAGATCTCTTGATTAAGAATAAATGAGTACTTACCGCTCTACTACGAATTTTGTTGGTCGTCTCTAGGAGTTGTTGTGTACTAATATGCCAGTGAAACTATAGTCAGTATTGTTCAGAGTAAACTACAAAAACTTGTGATCCTTCATTATTATTGCTGCTGGCTACAGTACCACTTCTTCTTTTTTCATATTAAATTTTAGTGTATCTACACATAATTTAATATTGTCATGGTATTTCCAAAACAACACTCTTTCAAGTTGTTCCATTTTAGCATATTCAAATTTTAAAGTTTATGAATTTTCAGCAATCGAGTGAAATTGAACCATCGTCAATGAGGAAAACAAAGTTTAAGTGGGTTCTATTTCTGTCGTTGCATCAAAAGCCTACTTAGTCATTGTATTCTCAAAACATACTTCTTATGATAATTGTGAGTGATGACAGAGTCAGAATTTTCACTCGAGTGAATTAAAATATAGAGAAGTAAACACATTAATTAAAAAAGTTAAAGGAATTCAATATTACTATATATATGTGTGTGTAAAATAGTTTTGACCTTATATATACAATTTAATTGAAAGAACCTTTGTTCCCCTAGTTCCATCCCTAACCATGAGAGTCTCTTGATATATCCTTGAACTATTTTCTTAAAAATTTATGGTGTCAAGTCGCGAATTTCTAGACTAATCAAACGAGTATTGATTTACTCTATCCAATAATTTTATAAATTTAGTAGAATTTGAACTATAATCTCTCATAATAACACTTATAGGTGTTTGTTTCAATCAAATTATTTTTCCGATATACGATCAATGAATAAAACTTTCCTTTCCCCACCAGGATCGGACTATAATTTCGCTTATTTATTCAGCATAATCTAATAATTTTGGATCCGATCATGTATTTGTGTTAATAGATTCTAGATTATCTAATATTTATTCAAAATCGAATAATCTACCTTTTCTAGAAATCGAAATTCATAATCACAAAATCCTAACTCCGTCTCACATTTGTTCGAACTTAAAGGAAATCATTATCAATAGATTCTAAAAGCCCTACTTGTCTTCTTAAAGCTAATAGCACTCACAACTTCAAATCAATTGTAAAATCCAAAAGCACAAACTAAACAACAATCTTGCATTCAAATTTTATACTATTGGTATAAGATGCCTTCTTTTCTCCTTTTTTTCTTCTTTTTATCTAACACATCTACTTTGATAAATTCAAGAAAAAGGAGTATTCCCCCAAAGTAGTTTTAAATTTTTAGAATTAATTAAATGGTGAAACGGTTAATAATTCTAAAAAATTATGTATATTATTTTAGCAAAGATTAAAAATAGAAAGTTAAATATGCTTAGTCAGATATTAAAATTTATCAATAATTGAATGATCATAAACTCTATTAACTCTTCAAACTATATTACATACTTAAAAAAAAAACTCTTCAAGTTACATTCATTCTAACTAGGTCAATCAAAAGAATAAATCTTTCTCCCTTCTTCCATTTTTTTTTCTTTTTCTTTCATGAGAGATTTAATGTAAATTCAAACAAATCTATAAGTTAAAATAAGAAATCTAAACCAAAAAAAAATTGGGTTTAGAGGGTAAAAAAACAGAAACTATCTAATAATTAAATATAATAAAAGAGAAGAAATTAAACACCTTTCAATTATGTGCTCTTACACTATTTAGAATTGTAGTGCGATAAATAGAATTCTTCTGTCCATAATCAGAAATCTCATGTTCTTTCTCATGTTCAAATTCAGAGAATAGAATCATATATCAAAAACGCAACAATGAGTATCGAACACCAGAAGAAAAAACCCAGAAGAAATCATGTGGTTTTACATGCATAGATCATGAATGAGAACTCAACTTTATCTTGATTCTTGTGCATCAACTTGTCTTTATCTTCTAACCACAATCTACTACTCTCCAATCCACTTCTTGTCCTAAACATAAAAACAGCACAACCAGAGTTTGTTGAATTAAAGAACCAATCATGAACATCCCACATAAGATCCACAAACAAACCATCCAAGAAAATACTTTGATTTCCCCTAAAATTCCATTGTAACCTCTTTACTTTAATCACCATCTTCTTATCAATACAAATTGATAAAGCAGGATAATTATGTTGTTGATGAATATTTTTTCCTTCATTTTCACCCCTACAACTTATCAAAATATCATGTTTTGACCCATTCTCACAAAATTGTGCCTTTGTTGAATAAATTGTGTTGCCTGAAAAATGTTCTTGTCTTGACACTAAACTAAATTTTGCCATTGAATTGCAATAATTCTTGAATTTTTTTTCTTCAATGTCACCAAGACTTAGTACAATTTCAGAATCAAATGTAACAACAACATAGTACTTATCAATTGGTTCTGGACCAAACATGTTGTTGTACCTAGCATCACATAAATCCCAAAAAACTTCAACTTTTTTATGATTATCATAATCATAATCAAATTCAATTGATTTCTTCCCCTTTTTTTTCTTCGAAATCGCGCTAATTTTGAAGGAATTTGAAGGATTATCACCAAATTGTATGTACAAAGTTTGTGACACATTTGTTTTGGACCATGAAACTATGATCAACAAGTGTTTTTTATTGGATAAAATAACATTGTACAAACATGTAACATTATTTTGTGTTGAAGGAGTAGTTGAAGAATTTTGAGGGAAACAAGAAGTGTTTGAATAATTAGAACAAGAAGTAGTTTGTATTGCATTTTCACTAAAACAAGAAGCAAAATCTCTCATTTTCTTGAAAATAAAAAAATTGGGAACTAAGAGAAAAATGAAGAGAGTGTTTTTATTTTTATTTTTTGGAATTATTCTAAATGGGAAGTTTCAGAGGAAAATGAAGTATAAATTCACTTCTCTGACAAGCACATGTAAAGTATTAAATACAATTTGTTTTTGTTTTTTGTTTTTTTTGTTTTTTTATTTTTCTTTGTTTTTTTTATTCTCTCTCTTTCTTGCACACTTGAAACTTATGAGAAGGAAGAATGTCAAGAAGTTTATATTTCTTTAATTTAAGGCATGATATTATTTTTTATTCCTCAGTTATTGATAAATTTTAATTTCTTCATTATTTTTAATTCTTTAGGTAGAAAATTGTGTTATATTTAGATTTTTTTAAAAATATATAAATAACAATGACTTGCATATCGAGTATCTCATAAGTAGAGTTTTGAAAGGTTAGTGTGTACTCAATTTTACCTCTATTTGATAAAGTGGAGAGTTTGTTTCCGATAGATTTTTGGCTAAAGTAAAGCATAATAATAATAATAATAATAAGTATGGACAGAAAGTTATAGTAGTGAAACAATCATGTTGATCATAATGGAGAACGGAACAGCAACAATAAACCATAACACATGATAATTGAAAGTAGAGAAAATAACAAGTACTAATTCAAGAAGTTTGCAAATATTCACAAGCAGAAAAAATGATTAAAAAAATCAAGTAATTTATAGCTAAATATGATTAATCATATATAATAAAATCAAAATTTATCGATAATTGAGGGATGAAAAATGTTGTTTGCCCTTAATTTATTATTTGTCTGCCAGTTCATCTGAGATACTACTATCAATTAAAAAATGAATTTAAAAAATTGTGATTATTTTTTATAGTATATGGGATTTAATTACTATATACTATATTCAAGTACATTGCTAATGAAAGTTTGACCAAGTAGAATTATTTATATTTAAATTTGGTATAAATTGCATATAAGTTTCTATTTTATTCAGTTTCTTGTAACCTTGGAATTGATGATTGATAAGACAATTAATTAAGATATAATAATTCATATACATTTAATTCTAAGTTTCTAAGAAGTTATCTGTGTAGGTAGGAATATATAAATTGCATATAAAATATTTCTTAATAATGACTTATAATCACCTTATACTTAACTTTTAAAAAAAAACAAATCACGTAGAATTTGAACTCTTCTACTTTATCTCTCAAGAGTCGTTAGATAGAGACGTAAAGTTATAAAAAGACTATTGAGTAGGGTGAATTAAAATGTTAAAACGAGTTATATTGATACTATTCCTTATTCATTGTTTGATTTAATGCATTCAATGACAGTTCCATTTTTAACCATGTTTATTCATGTATTAATAATTCTGATATTACTAATATTATGATTTGTTATATCATAAACTAAGAATCCTATCAAACATGTAATTAAACCGTAACATTATTAATACATATATTATTTTTTCTGATACATCTTACCAAACAACCCCTCGAAAAAAAAAATGAATGGGTGGACTAAAAAGAATTAAAAGGATATAGTGGAAATGGTCCTACAAAATTAAAACCAAACTACTATCGACCCACCAACTTCTATCCCTAAAATAGTTACTACTAAAAAATGAATTGATTATAACACTTTTGGTCCCTTTTAAATATTTTTTTAAAATTTCTACATTTGCAACTACTATTATTTTTGTTCCATTATTAATATGTTAAAATTGATATACTGAGAATTTAATAGCAATAGCCAATAAGCAAAAAAAAAATTTATGTTGGTATGGATAAATTTATTGTAGGTAGAAGAAAGAAACATTAAATTCTTTTGTAACCCCCATGAATCTATTAAATTTTAGATGAATAAAGTCCTTTCATATCACTCTAGTCTTCAACCCCCCATACCACCACCACCCTCCCCAACAAATCTCCTAGGATTTCATAATGTTTAAAAAGGGTCTTGTTTATATTTATCGTTATCGAAGTGGCTCGAGTTTATCCTCGTAGGTTAATGATAACAGCAAAGGTAGCGAGACATTTTTTAAATAAAAGATAAAATTATTCACATTGTTTAGGGTCAAATTCGACCTTTCACTAAAATAATATAATTGAAAGCGGGCAAAAAGATATTAAAATGTTAATTTTGCACAATAAAAGTAATAATATTAGAAAGAAAAAAAAAACTTAGAACATCAAGGATATTAGAAAGAATTAAGTTCATTAATAAATTGGTGAAAAATATATTCATTACAAAAGAGAAAAAAGAAAGTTTAAAAGGGAAAGTGAAGATTTAATTTAAATTTTTAATAGAGGGATTTGATAAGGTAAAAAAAAAGCTGCATAGTTTAAGAAAGAAGCTAAATTTGTAATGATAAAAGTGTATAAAGGTGGGGGCGGGGGAAATAATCTAAAGAAAAAGGAAAAGAAAAGGCATTAGTCATATTTAAAAAAATAAAAATAAAATTGTAAGTGTAATGATTAATCTTTTAAACCTATTATTAGATTCTAATCATAATTACTTTTCATGTTTTTCGTAAAACGAGATGAATTAATCGAGGTACATGAAAAAACAAGTATTTCGTGAAACTCACGTGATAAATGTCTGATTGTGTGCTCTAGATATGTCCAATAGACGAATTTCAAGATTAAACCAAAACTATTGTTCTATGACTCAAGGCTTATGTCTTGCACCTACTAAGTATCGTTTTATAAAACATGGTTAATTTGTTCATAATAGAAATCATCACATCCTCTTCCTCTTCCTCGAAACTATCTTCTTCTCTCTTACCTCTCCTCTCATCGTATTTAAAGTCTTTTATCACTTAAAATTTCATTATAGAACAAAGACAATTTTAAAAAAAAAAGGTAGAATAATACGAAATTGTGATCGTAAAAAAAGGGTATTTTCAAATGAATATGCAATTGAAATTATACTACATAGATATTAGTCGAATGTCAATTAAAAAAAAGACAAAATCATATGTTGAATATCATATTAGTCGGACTTCAAGATAAACATCAAAAATAAACACACAAAAGGATAGAAGAACAACTAGAGCTAAAGAATAATGGACCCCAAAATTGTCAGTTACAAGGTATTGCCCTACCACCATGAACAACAAGAATATAATGCACTAGAAAAAAAAATAGTACTAAAAAATAATATACTCAAAAAATGGTTTGAAATGGGAATGAAGAGAATCAAATCTATCCAATGAATTATTTTGTTGTTGATTTACTAGACATAGCATAGGGTCCAAGAATTTATATATATTTTTTTGTTCCCCAATCGATGCCTAGTACCTGCTTTAAAGTCTGATTAATTTAAATTCATGTCAGAAAATTTCAATTGAAAGTGAAGCGTTCTCTATCAAAGACAAATTCATATTAAGGGCTTAAATTCGAAATCTTTGATTGAAGACAGAGGAGCATACCAACTAGTCAATGTGACCTCCTCTTACACCATGACTTTCAGTTGGGGCAGATGAGATCCTATATCGATATTTGATTTTCATTTTAAGGTTTGATTATACTTAAAGTTCCTATTGGAAAGTCTCATGTTGAAAAAATAAAATATCAAACTCTATACTTTTGATTTAAAAACTAGTGATGTTATATTCATTGCAATTTAAATTTGGATTTAATTTATATATAGTGATCGTTTATAAAACTTTTATAATATTAGTATATTTTAACGTGTTATAATAATCTATGTAACTTTTTTGGGTAAATAATTAGGATTAATTATTATGATCAATTGCTTGTTAATTACTATTAAAGTCATCTTATCTGATGATGTAAAAAAAATCTTCCCATTAATGTCAGTGTTCAAATTAAAGTCTTTATAAAAAAAATATATATATAACTAGCATAAAATAACAAATGGAAGACATTAGTAAGTAACATAAACGGTTTTAATTAATGTAAATAAATAAATACCTAATCAAAATGTAAGCCATCACAACATGAAGAGTGTGTTGAATGTACTAGAACTTTGCAACAAATAATTTAATTTAAAGATTGGAAAGATCTAGAAGTTTTTTTAAAAGAAAAAAAAATCAATTATGTTAGTCTATGGTAGAGAGGAGACTGGTGTGTTCAGTTTCAGAAAATATTTTTCAATTTTCTCATAATCGAAATATTAAAATTAAAAAACTAAATTTCTTAAAAAACAAAGAAAATAAATTTCTTAAACGCATTCCAGATTGAATGTCCTCCTCCACCCTCTAATAGTATACCTCATCTTCATCTCTATTCCATAACTCTTATCTCTCATCTCCCACCCCACACATGACATGATAAAAATTATATATAAGAAAAATAGTAGACATTCGATAAAATAATTAAGATATGTACATATAAACTTAATATCACTATTATAAAAAAATCAAAATAAAACACAATTATTGTACTTATTTTCCTTTATTTCCGTATACTTCATCTATCCCTAATTACATGTCAATATTTGAATTAGCCCACATATTAAGAAAATAATAATTGACATAGTGAGTTTATCATTTTAGCTCTATTAATTATGAAGTTGATGAATTAAAAATTTAAGATTTTTTAAAAGTTCTACCTTTTTCAAAGTATTTAATTGAAAGTATAATAAGTCAAAAAAATTGTCCTTTCTTAATTTGTCAAAATGGACAAATAAAAAAAAGAAAATTGGATAAATAATTAGGGGAAAAGGGTCCGAAAAATATCATAACTTTGATCGAAATTGTTGTAACAATCCCAAACTTCGAGCAGGAGCTATTATCCCATGCACTATTTAAATAGTGCAGGGGTAATAGGTCGTGCCCAAAATTTGAAATTGTTACAGTATTTTCAATCAAAATTTAAATATATTTCAGACCATTTTCTCAATAATTAGGGATAGAAGGAATAGTTAGAAAAAGTATATATTGAAGGAAATTTCTTCACTTTTAACCTTGTGGAATATCAAAATATTCCTTTCCAAAACCCAAGAAAAAACAAATCATCTTTAGTTCACAACAACCAAAAATTCGAAAAGACTAAAACCAAAAAGTGAATTCTACAAACCATGCACCTTCCTAAAGTATGTTGAAAGAAAGGCACGAAATTATGATTTAAAATTTGTGAATTAAATTTTTAAATTTTTAAATTTTTTTGAATTAATTATTTGTAATATCAATAAATATTTTAAGATAAATAGCATGATTCAATAAAGGGGCCCAAACAAAACATATGGTATGATATTGATCCTTGTATTAGTGTGTATATAGAGATTAACACAATGATAAATTAGATTATATTAATTGGTTTATCCTTGTTTTCTTTGTGAATCCATGTTGTATTATTATTGGTATTACAAAAGAAATAATATATTATTGGGTTATTTTGTGTGTATTTTTTTTTAAAAAAAATTTACTAGTTTAGGAGCTAATCACTTAGATACACTCTAATTTACAATATTATGGTAAGAATATTATGTATCTTACCAATTTTTGGTGTGTTCAGATACATGATCTCGGGATATACAGGGTCGAAATTAGGTGTAATTTGTTCTAAATATATTACTCCCTCCGTTTAAAAAAGAATGATCTCCTTTCCTTTTTAGTCTGTTTCAAAAAGAATGACTTTTTTCTTTTTTTGGTAACATTTTAATTTCAGCTTTCCACGTGGCATGTTTAACGCCACAAGATTAAAGGGCAATTTTGTACATTTAACATAATTTTAATTTAGGACCACAAGATTCAAAAGTCTTCTTTATTTACTTAAACTCCGTGTCAAGTCAAACCAGGCCATTCTTTGTGAAACAGAGGGAGTATATATAAGTATGTATCTGGGATACATAAAAAATCTCGCTTGCTTTCCTCCTATCTCGCCCGTCACTCTCATATATCTTTCTGGTATCCCAGGTTCATGCGAGTCACTCCAGATATATATATATATATGATTCGCATGTATCTAGGATACATAACAATCTCAAATCTCGCTCGCCTCCCTCCCTATTTTAGTGTATCCGGCAGCAAAATTATATGTATCTAAGTGTATCTTTCTCAATATACGATATAAAACTCTTAATTAATGGTAAAATACATAATATTTTGAAAATATAGATAGTAACAGTGTATATCGTTTCTCCATTTTTTTTAGTATATATGTCTAATTATATAGTGGGCCGATTTTTTTAGTATACAAATTAAGAACCGTATTTACATCAAAATAGCAATACTTTTTTTCATTCATATAGCAATTTTTTTTTTCAGAAGTAGAATTTAAATTTTTTTAAAAAAAGATTTCTAAATCAGCCACGCTTATCACTATTCCCATAAATTTCTCCAATTATTTTACCTTCCTTATTTATTCAAATTTGTTATATATCATCTTCCAATAGAGGTTTCCTACCAAAACAAAACTCCCCTTCTCTGATAAGAATAACTATCGAAAAATGAATACCAATCATTTTTCAATTCCAATTCAACACAACGGACGATGGGACTCATCAAGTAATTGTATAAAATAGTTTGCATGGTGTTTTATTACGTGGTTATATATGATTTATCACAAATATCTATTTTGTACTTTTCGAGAGTTATTCGTTTGGTTTAGTTTGTCTATGAATTCATCTAATTTGGTTTATGTTCTGGATCCTCGAAATTTTGGTTTAATTACAATAACTACATATGATTTGATTGTAAACTGAAGTGTCAATTTTTTTTATATTAAAGTTTAGGTTTCATATGATTTGATTCGAAAGTATGTTACATTATTGTCCGTATTATAGTTATTAAGTTAGTGTATATAATATAATAATTAGAAAAAAAAGGTTCATATATTGATTGGTGGTATCCTAATACAATATAAAATTGAAAATTTTGGATTGGTATGTAATCTGGTACATATGATGGTATATTTGTTGCTACGAACTGACACCAAACTAACAGCCTGATGTATGTATCAATTTGAAAAATTGGATTGGTATGTGATATGGTACATATGATGGTGTATTTGTTGCTACGAACTGACACCAAACTAATATCATGATGAATGTGTTGGTGTATTTTTTGGTCCAATTTATATTGGTGTATTAGACATATGTTGTTAATGAGTATTTTTGTTATCTGCCACCAATTTTTTTTGAATTTTGACTAACAAATATTTGTAATGTCGGAGGAAAGTATCTGAATTTCAAGATTGAAGGAGTGATATGATGTGGACACCAATTACCAAGACTTGATTAATACTACTGCTTCTCAATTAGGTGTGGACACGATCATTTTTGAGTTGGAACTCAAATATGTTGTGACTGATCCGTTCCCACCATTGAAGATTCATAGTTTTGAAAAATACATCAAAAAATCAACTTTAGATACACCAAAGTGTTTTGTGTATATTTGAGTATATATTGGTGAATAAGACTTTGTAATGGTTAAATTGAACTTTGTATATGAATTTTTGTAGTAATTATATTAATAATATCTTCATTTATTTACAGATCGTTCTAAAACATTTATGACATATGTAGTTGTGAAAAATTTCAACATGATGAAATTTCTTATAGTCATGCAATTGTTGCTATCAGATACAATAACAAACATGGTGAAAACTATTATTCAGCCTATTACAGTAATAAAGATTTTCAAAATATTTATGCAATATCTATTGATATATAGTAGTATATTTAAAAGGTATAAAATAGTAATAATTATTGGTATAAAATAGTATATTTATATATAGTAGTAAAATAATTATTGTTAAAATGATGGTTGTATAATTGATATATTTAAAAGGTATAAAATAGTAATAATTATTGGTAAAATGATGGTTATATAATTGGTATGTATGTATGTTTATATATTACATGGTTGCATATTTGGTGAAACTACGATGCAGTTATAATTGTGAAAACACTATGCATACTTGATGAAACCTACATATTTTTTACCTAGATGAAAATAATGGTAAAAATGTGAGAGAAGGCTTCCATTAATAATATGATTTGATTGAATAAAAAATTAAGAGAGAGAAAATCAATATATAGAAAAATAAAGTAACGTAAAAGGGCAAAACTGTGGTTGAAAAAGTCAAAAAAATGTAAACAATAATTATCAATCCTATAAAATTAGCACATAACCTCCCCTAAAAAAGGTAATAGATACGGATACCAACTATATTTTTAACAAATAAAACATTAAATATTTTGTTATGTTTGTAATTAAAAACTTAATTTTATAAATAAAAAAAAGTATATGTATATATTATTAACTAAAGTTTTAAATAGTATATTCTTGTAATTTTCCTAAGTTTCTCCATATTTATTTTAGTATAATATCGGTTTTTGTAGTTGGGCACAAATGTAACGGCCCGTTATGAGAAGTGGCTAGAAATGGTGTGGGCTTACACCTTCTTGGTGGGTAAAAATCACAAATATTAACCAATTTCAATTCTTTTAACAAAAAAATAGTCGCAATTATGAAATTTCAAATTTTACGGGTGAAATTTTACCAATGAAAATTAAAAACTTATCAAAATTGGTCTCGAGTCTAACTTGCCCCAAAATTAGATCAAAGGAAAAAGAATTGCTCAAGCCATAAAAGGACTCCATGGTTCTTGTCCTTCACCGATATGGAATTCATTCCATTCATCATATCGCACATTCAATTAAAGTGTTTAAATGAAAATTACTGACAAGTTTAAGAAACCGTCAATATAATGATAAAAGGGTATTATGGTCATTACTCTTGAGGATAGGAAAAATTATATAGAGATAGTTATCCTTGTCTCTTTTCAAATGGCTTTAGCCATGGAAATATCAACAATGGCGCAAGCCATGCAGCTCCATGCCCGATTACTCAAATCGGGTCAAGAAGACCCAATCCATTTCCAAAATCTCAGCAAACTCTTCACTTTCTCCGCTCTTTCGCCGTCCGGTGACCTCACCTACGCTCGCCATATCTTAACCAATCTCCGAACCCCAAATTCATACTACTACAACACCATGATTCGTGCATATTCGGATTCTCCTGACCCGACCCGATCCATCACTCTCTTCCTCTCTATGCATTGCAGAAGTGAAGAACAACCCGGGGTGGTCGTACCCGGACCCGATAAGTTCACTTACCCGTTTGTACTCAAAGCTTGCTCGAAGTTACGGAATACCCAGATGGGGAAACAGATTCATGGGTTGATTTTGAAGTCGGGTTTGATATCGGATCGTTATGTGAACAATGCCCTTATCCATATGTATGCAGGTTGTGGTGATTCGAGGCTTGCCTTGAAGGTGTTTGATGAAATGTCTGAAAGAGATGTTGTTTCTTGGACTTCAATGATTGATGGTTTTGTTGATAATAATAGACCTATTGAAGCTATTAAGTTGTTTGAATTGATGATGGAGAGTGGCGTTGATCCGAATGAAGCTACTCTCGTTTCGGTTTTGAGAGCTTGTGCTGATACTGGAGCTTTAAGTATTGGGAAGAAAGTTCATAGCTTTGTTAAAGAGAAGGATCTTAGTATGAAGGCTAATGTTGGTACCGCGCTTATTGACATGTACGCGAAATGTGGGTGCATAGATGATGCACGACGAGTGTTTGATGAGACGATGGATAAGGATGTTTATGCTTGGACAGCAATGATATCTGGTCTTGCAAGTCATGGGCTATCGGAAGAGGCTATGAAACATTTTGAGTTGATGAAGAGTTGTAATGTAAAACCGGATGAAAGAACGATGACTGCTATTTTATCAGCTTGTAGGAATGCTGGTTGGATTGGTAAAGGATTGTATCATATAAGGAGTATGAAGAAGTATAAGTTAAGACCAACGATTCAACATTATGGATGCATAGTAGACACGTTTGTGCGTGCTGGACAGTTAGACGAGGCAGAGCAGTTTATCAGGAAGATGATGCCAATTGATCCAGATGTTGTGCTATGGAGGACGTTGTTATGGGGTTGTAAGGTTCACGGAGATGTTGAAAGGAGTAAACGCTTACTAAAGGACGTTGAGCTTTTGAAAATGGACTCTCGTGATTGTGGGAGTTACATACTTCTTGGGAACGTCTATGCAGCCACAGGGAACTGGAAGGAGAAGGCGAAGATGAGAGAACTGATGAATCAAAGAGGGTTAGTGAAGACACCGGGGTCTAGCAGGATTGAGATTGATGGCAACGTCCATGAATTTACAGCTGGAGACTCCAGACATGTTGAAGCAGAACATATTTACGCAAAATTGAATGAAATGGAAGAAAACGTTAGAAGAGAAGGTTATGACCCTAAAGTTTCAGAGGTCTTACTTGAAACAGATGATGACGAGAAAGCATCTCAGCTTCTTCATCACAGTGAGAAACTCGCGGTATCCTTTGGACTCATCAAAACTGACCTGGGAACTGCTATTAGGATAGTGAAGAACTTAAGGTCTTGTGAGGACTGTCATTCTTTCATGAAACTAATCTCAAAGTTATACCAAAGAGAGATCATCATAAGAGATCGTATTCGTTACCATCATTTCAAGGATGGTGAATGTTCTTGTGGAGATAGATGGTGATTGTACGTGTAGTTGTCGTTGAGAAAATGTACCAATAGTTTGTTTTTTCTCCAATTTTGAAGGACTTGAGATCTTGATCTTTCTGCAATTGTTGTATCACAAAAAATACTCTCTTTACTTCTTATTGACAAACCTGTTAATAGTGTCATTACAAAGCAGCAACATACCTAGCAACCTAAACACCAAATTTACAATATTAAAAACAAACCCTATACAAAACTTCCTTTTTTTGTACGACCAAAGGTTCGAGGCAGCACAGTTTTATGCTGGCCAGGGTCAGCCTTCAAACAACTTGAGTCACAAAGATATCTTCCCGACTTAGTTTAGGATGATGCTCTAGAGCAACAACATACGCAATGTAATCCCACGAGTGGGGTTTGGCGAAGGTAGGATGTACGCAGACTTTATTATTAGCCTAGAATGTACGCAGACCTTACCTTTAACCTTTGTGGGGTAGAGAGGTTGTTTCTAATAGAGTTTAGGATCCTTCTCTATATCTCGAAATCTTCAAATCAAGCTGCAAGTACTATGATAACAATAAGGAGCACAATTCCAAAAATCACCATGAGTAAGCAGGTCTGCAGAAATTAAAGTATAATATGTCAAGAAATCTACAGACAATAAATTATTCAGTTCGAGGAAAATAAGGTGGAAAAAAGTATGATGTGCACAAAGTGAGAAGGGAACAGAATCACCAATTCGAATTCACAGATACCAGGTAGTAGATGAGGATGATGTAAAATTGAAGTGTAATTGCATGATTGAGTTAAAAACTTCACAATACCACTTGAAATTTTCTCAGACTTTGAAACACATAACCTAACCACCAACTCCTTCTACATATTCCATCCCTGCTCATTTTCTGATACGTCAACAAATAAACTCGAGTAATTTCATGACTTGACTTGTCATGATGAAATTTCAAAGTCAATCACTGTCGTTCGCGAGGACTCTTCACTTTCGATGCCACACCATGTCAGATTCTCCAAAAATACAATACTTTTGGAGAATCCGACCGCACCCGTTGACATTTTTGAAGAGTCCGGGCAACATAGAGTACAACATGCTTAAGCACACCAAACCCACACTTTTGTCTTTAGTATAAAGAAGTGTGAAATATGTCAGATTTACCAGAGATGAATTTGATCTTTGGGTCTTTGCAGCTTTAGCAAGTTGTGTTCTCCCTTGTACAGTTGCAGCATGAGAGTTCTCAATGTTGGAACCAATATCATCTGAGAAAGAACTGCAAACATCAAAATATGTTTCCCTTGGTACCTGAATGCTAAAATGAAAGAAAGTGATTTTACCGATCATGGTTCCTTGCTCGTGAACAAGCACGGCAAGATCCTTGAAAATCTCATTCACTTCACCTATCTGTTGTTGTACTTCTTGTATTCCCTGGTCCCTTTCCTCTATAATAGCTTCATTAAAGGAAATCTCATTGTCCAAAAGAACAACCTCTTGTCTGCAACAGATGTACGTGGAAGGTAAAACAGAAACTAAATATCACCAAGCCAAAAGTTGTAAAAAAAGAAGATATGTTAAAGGGGGTAAAATCGTTGATCTTATACGACACATGCATCACGATATACTTTCATTTGATGTGCCTGAGATCAAAGAATTGTAACTTCAGCGGGTGACCAGCAATTGTAAGTTAAAATATGTTGTCATTGCAAGCAAAGAACACTGCATGTCAGTGCCCATTTTAAGGGTGAATTACAGTTATCATCCTTTGACTTCCTGTCATTGATGTTTGTGACAAATTAAAGAATACCTAAGGGAAAAAAAAAGGAATAGCATACCATGTATTCTCACAAAAGTATTAGGAACCCCATTCACATTCCAACTACAAGCGATAACAAGCCGGTATTTTGAACACATCACATTAGCATCAACTTTGCCTTTGTATTTTCGAAAAAGTTAAGTTTGTTTCAGAAAAATCTCAGTTTGATTCAATCATATTTGACACCTCTTCCGAACAATTTGTCTTTGCAGAAAATTCACACTATTTTACGCCGTGTTGCAGAAATTTAAATCACCAAAGTCCCAACCCCTAATCCCAAAGCTTGAAATGTCATCTGATTTCTCTACACACTAAACAATCCTCCATCTAATTTACACAAGACCAAAAAGTCACCTTGAATCCAAATTTAAAGACCAATTTCATTTCCTTGTGCATCAAGAAATTGACAGCAATCTTGCTGGTAAATGTTAGCAATTAATTAAACCATCGGCACAACAAAATTATGATTAAGAGAAAGCATCAAAGAGTACAAATAGTAGGCTATTTTACCTTCTAGATTCCACAAGTAGAGCTCGCTGTTCTTGACCTTTATCTGAAGAGACATCTATCTCACTGTCCGTGGAACTGTTTACCAAAAGAGGATGAACTATAAGTGAGAGGTGACAAAAGAACATGAAGGTACAAAGTTCTATTTGAGAATATTAAACAGCAAGATCAATTATTGAGATACAAGTTGCTTTTAATGTACTTCTTCATATTTCTAACTAGGTTACTATAAGTAAATTCCAGTGAAGTATAACCCATCACTTACCTAGAAGGAAGAACTGATTGGGGAACAAAAGGTGAATATGACGTCTCCCTCTCAGCTGCAAGCCTCTGAGCTTTTTGAAACTCCTTCAATACAGCTTGAAAATCTTTAGCAAGCTTAGCATCTGTAATCTTCTTGCTTGCCTGAGAGCAAAAGAACAAATTCACATTATAAGCAAAAGAGAGAGGTGTGACAGAAGAAGAGCAAGAAATAGAAACAAGGCTGGCAAATGTTTAAAATATGAACAAATCATAACGAGAGAAGATGAATACATGTTTTGCACATACATATCAAAGTGCAGAACCCACAAGACAAACATAGAGAAACAGAGGAGAACACTTTTTGAAACTTACACTGACTTCAATTCGATGATCTGTTTCGCTGGCTTGCTTAAGTTTAGCAGAAGTATCTTTCACTAATTGCCCAATATGTAGTCTTGTCTTGTGCCTGCAGTTGAGAAAATCAGCACAAGTACCAAACAATTTTGAAATTATTTTAATCTAATTATACCCATTATGGAACTACAACCTAAAAAGTAGTTTGCCGCCTTTCAGCTCATCAACACACTATAATTGTTGCTGCGGCATTAAGTTGGGCTTGGGATTACAAACATTGGACTGCAAAGCTGGTATTAAATATCTGCTTAAGCAATGATTCAACATGCAATCTCAAATCCCAAAGATCAATACATTGCCTTCACCCACCCTACAAACTGCTTCTTTTTCCTTGTTACCAACCCATAACTTGGTCCTCTATTCACACTGGGAAAAGGGCGAGACATTCACCCTGGACTATGTTTCTTGCCCTTTTTTGTGTTTTCTGGATCATGCCATGATGCATAAAACTTGCCCTGTGCAGATGGTATGAACAGTCAATACCAGAGGAGAACAGACACTACTGGATTGCTAATACCTGGCCCCTGCTTGCATTTTCTGCTTAACTTACCCATACCTTTAGCCAATTTAGCTCTTAATACAGGACCATTCAAGTCAGTTTTTTTTGTTAATGGGATGACGGAGAGGAACAATAGATGTTCTAATGACAAGAGAGACAGCATAGAACAGGTTAGGTGTTTGAAAAATATGTACCTATGGTGTAGGAAGACTCATGTATCTGATCTTGACTCACTACTAGATCTCTCATCTCTCTTTTTATTAATAACCATGGTGTCCAAGCCACCTAAACTAATTTCATGGGTACCTTTTACCTCCCACCACCAGGTACTGGAATGAGAAGAAATCGCCTAGTGTTTTTGCTTCCGTTGGGATTTGAACCTGAGACCTCACGATTCTCAACCCACTTCATTGATTCACTATTAGATCTCTTCTACTCCTTTAGTATTTAGAGCCCGTTTGGATTGGCTTAAAAAAAATAGTTTTTAAGTCAAAAATAAAAAGTCAAACTGAAATGACTTTTAAGTCAAAAAATATAAAGTAGGGGGAGACCTACTTTTGGTTTTTGACTTACTTTAAGTCATTTTTAACTTATTTTAAATTATTTTTTACCTTGTCAAACACTTCCCAACTTATTTTAAGTCATTTTTGACTTATTTTAAATTATTTTTCATATTTGCCACACTTTCATAAATCAAAAACTGACTTAAAAGTAGGTTTGACCAACTTTTAAGTCAATCCAAACACCCTCTTAGAAGGATGCTCCTCTTTCTGATGTACTTATTTTGGTATCTTCTAGGTACCTTATCATCAGAAATAATAATAATAGCTTTTTCTAGTGCTGTATATATATATACACACGAATTTACTATGGTAAAAGGATTTTGAAGAGTCAACATTTAACTAATATTACCATTATGCTGCTTATGATTAATTACTCAACTTGCACGCTTCACTTCAGTGAAGCACATGTGCCACTTGTGGTGCAATATGAATCTTTCATGTTTTTTGTGTTTCATGCTCATATGCAAGCGGACTTCTATAAGGCATATGCATTGCAAATCAAAAACTTCTTTCATACTATCTCCTTAGACCAGAAAACATGCTTTATCATCCATCACTAAACACATATCCTATACCTGCAAATTGTTTCTGATAAAAAAAAAACAAAGTAGATGGTCCATTTCTTCTATCTACAATAAGTTCATCACCCCCACGTATAGGTTTGTTCTTTTCTCTTCTCCTTCCAAATGTCTCCCTCCAGACTGTCTATTTTTCCCAAGTATACAAGATATTACACTCTGTAAATTTTCCAACATAAGTAACACCTGCCATTTCACATGCATGAAAGCTCTTTGTTCACATACACAGCAGCAACAACATACCACGTGTAATCACACAAGTTTGGCCTGGAAAGGATAGGATATACGTATACTTTCCCACTACCTTTGTTCACATACACAACAACAACAACACACACAGTATAATCACACAAGTGGGGTCTGGAGTAAGCTTATGATGTACGCATATCTTACCTCCTACCACATTGCTAATAATTCTTAAAAGGCTATAAACCCAAAAAAAAAATCAACTCAATTTTACCTCAACTATCAAATCCTATCAAAAACATGCAATAACAACAACAACAAAAAAAAAACTCATCTTTACTAATCAAATATCAGATAGAAAAACTCACAACTTGTCACGTAGCTCCGGGGTATCCTTAGGGGTACCTAGGGTGTTAACCAGCCTCTGAAAAGTGGAAACGGCGGTGTTGATCTGGAAAATTCCAGAGGCCATAGCTTGGGTCGGGTCTTGCTTCCCGTTGACATTACTCCGACGAGGACCCGATGATCGACCGGCATGTAGATCTTGGAAGCTCATTTCTTCGAATTTTGATCAAAATTCAGAAATCCAAACCTAAATTGGGCGAAAATGGAACAAGAATTTGGATTCGTGCTACACGTTTAAGTGCTTCTTCTTTTTTTCTATTCCGTGTTCTCGTTAGAGTCAAACTAATCTGAATTTATGAAGCGCCTAGAGTTTTGTTTAGGAAAAAATATATTTTATCAGGTTCGAACTCAAAATTTCTAATTAACACTTTATTTAAATGGTTGTTACATATTATTTCTTAATATATTGTTTTAATGAATACTGTGTTTGGATAGATTGTATCATTTTCCGTCTTTACATAATATCACACATTCATTATTTTCAATGATAAATCTAAAAGAAAAAGTATGATATAACAAATAAAGAAAATATTAAAATGACGACACAATCACACACTAAATCAGTCATTATATAAAATGAATTTTTTCGCCGCTACCTAGTGATACATTACAATATAATTTAAATAACAATTAAAAAAATCATTTAGACTAATCATATAATACGATACAAAGGGTAACAATCAATCAAACAAAGTGTAAGAGAGGAACAATCTCATCAGCGAGGTGGAATGCAACTATATACACTACTAATGATTATTAAACTATTTTAGTGCAAATTTGTACTCTCTTTTTTCTTTCTTGAAAGAGAACTAAAACAACAAGAAATTAGTTCGGAACTAAAAAATAATTTATTGAAAGATAAATGTGTGTTTTACTTTTTTTAGGGTAGTGACATTCATAAAGTGTATATCCGAATTGAATTATTGCTTCTCAGATCAAATTAGGCCTTCAATTTAGTTGAATGCTAGCGATTGACATATATTTTTTTTAGTGTTATGATAAGTAAGTAAAAACAGATACTATCTCAAAACTATTTATATATAATCTAGCACTATGTAGACGATATGGAATAGAAAGTGAGGTTCAGGGGATGGAATGGTGAAGGAATAGGTGGAAAGAAAATAATGAACTTAGAATGACACACCGCTCTGCCATTGAGCTAACTGAGGAACAACAGGAGATTCAGTCTCATATAGTTCAACTCTCGTTTTCAACTCATGACCAAAAAAAGACGAATGTGATTATTAATTCACCATTACTACAATAGGCACAATCCTTCAAGAATGCATTGCATGAACTATATTAGCATTATCAATTTAATTGGATTTAAATACACCTCTAATCTTGCAACATGAGCGAAATACATTCTTAAATTCTCGTCAAATTTAGGAGTGTTTTTAATACTTCTTTTGGCTTTGTATTAAGAGTCTCATGCTCCTACAAAAGTTTGAAACCATTTGCTACATCATGTGTTAGATCAGAGGTGTATCTAAGTTCGAATGTGATCGTTAATATCACCATTACAATACAACATGCACAATCCTTCAAGAATGCAACAAATGAACTATATTAACATTGTCAATCTAACTAAACTTAAATAAACCTTCAAATTTGTAATATGAGTGAAATACATTCACAAATTCTCACCAAGTTTATAGGTATTTCTACACTTCTCTCGATTCGTTATTAAGAGTTTCATGCTCTTACAAGAATTTGAGACCACTTATTATGTCGTGTGGTATATCGGGGTATATCTAAATTCAACTAGTCAAGTAGATATGTGTGTTTAAAACTGTCAATAATTCAGTGACGAAATTAATAATTTGTGTTAAATTCAAAGATATTCTCAATACTTCTCTTTTTACATGTCCAAAAAAATTAATAATTTTCCCCCTATCTTATATCTATGTCCAAAAGTTTACTATTTTCATATTTCTTCAATCATACTTTTGAACTAGCTAATCACAAAACTAGTTAGTTAAAATAATAATTTTAAAATTTATCTACAACAAGGGAAATGTGACAAACATTTAAGGATAGTGAAAGTATTTATTGATTCTCTATTTTTAGTTTGCATATTTAAAATTTTATTTTGTCCTTTTGTATTGGATTTGGTTTTACTTGCAAGATCCGTGCCTTCAATTAATATGATCCAGTCTATCATAACATTAAATGTTGGTCTCAAAATATTTTCAACAATAATTTATTTTTACTCGTTCAATATATTTTTAAAAAATATTGAATTATATTTATCTAATTTCAAAGATAATTATTTTTATTTATTTTATTTTTGTTATTAAATATTATTTACTTTAATATTTAAATGACTTATAATTAATAAAAGTGATATAATAAAAAATATTTTTTTATTTATGATTCTTTAGTGGACGTGTCAAGTCAATATGGACAACTAAATATGAATAGAAAAAGTATATTCTAGTATCTTTCATCCGATGTCCAATATTTTTGTATAAAATCGTCAATTAATCTAATGTAAGGTCTATCTCCTTAACATATTTTTTCCCAGTATTTGAATACAATTTTTTTAATTAAGAATGAAGAAATTACGAATCATCCATCCACTATATTCGAGTAGCTCTCCAACAACTTTAGGTTAAGAAGGCAGATTGCAATTGTCCTGACTGTTTCTTTACTACTTGAACTCGCCATCAAGGTCAATTTGGATTCGCGCTTCGCTTGACCTATTTAAGAGTAAATATTTTCTATTATTAATAATTTTCAAATTGCTCAAATTAATAATAACATTAATAACATATATTTAATATAATTGAATAGATAAAATAAAATAAAAAAGATAAAATGTACACAATCTTATCATTTTTATGAGACTATTTTAAAAGATTCTCGATTTAAATAAGGCATATCAATGTAGTATAAAAAGGAACATATCAAAATAAAGAAGACACAATAACTAATTAAAAAAATATTATATATCTTTTAATCCAAAATCTAAATCTAATCATTCATTTGTGATTAGAAAAACTCATTGAGTAGAATAAAGAAACAAGAAAAAAATATAGTGATTTTTTTTTTCTTGTTAAGAGAAGAATGGGGTCAAGCTTGAGTATAAGAGAATTTATACTAATAGTGTTATGAAGGCTCAATTTATTTTAAAAGAAAATTTGAAGACACCACAAATCCGTTTGATTATAGATTTTAAATATTTTTTTATTCAAATATTTATAGTGGTAAGATTGAAACTTGAATTTAAGGCCATTCAATCATCTTTATAATTTTAATAATCTGCGACAATATACGCTAAACTGAATTAATATTAGTAAGAAGCCTTTTGTTTATATCATTCAACTATTCATTCTATTAGAAACAATCTCTCTATCTTCACAAGATAGAATAAAAATCACATACACCTCACTTATATATGCTATTTTTATTTTATATTAAACACAATTTAACTTTATTAAACTCAAACTTTATTTATATTATTATACAATAATTACTATATTTCATCATACTTAATAAGTGGTGGTTCCTCAACTACCACCAAACCAATCAAAAATTGCCATCTTGCTAATTAATATTTCTTTCTTTTATATAATATTTTCTATTTCTATTTTCTATTTCTTTCTATCAAAAATTGTCATCTTACTAATTAATATTTCTTTCTTTTATATAATATTTTCAAAAAAATTGCCATCTTACTAATTAATATTTCTTTCTTTTATATAATATTTTTTTATTTCTATTTTCTATTTCTTTCTATCAAAAATTGCCATCTTACTAATTAATATTTCTTTCTTTTATATAATATTTTCAAAAATTGCCATCTTACTAATTAATATTTCTTTCTTTTATATAATATTTTCTATTTCTATTTTCTATTTCTTTCTATCAAAAATTGCCATCTTACTAATTAATATTTCTTTCTTTTATATAATATTTTCAAAAA